>NC_092029.1:21588384-21888384 GCF_042242105.1 Pempheris klunzingeri | reverse complement strand
CAATTGCAGTCAGCATTTAATAACTTATAACAGTTGCTGCAATTTTTAAATAGGGTGTGCAGTAATTGCTCTCACTTCTTGTATAAGGCAGCACTGTGTGGACTTTCACTGATGCAGTATGAAAAAGATGTTTTTTTGTCTTTCTCACACACGTCACACACTAACATATTGGTACAGAGCATCTGCTCTGGTAATCATTTGTTGTTTGGACTTATTTTCTAACACTTGAGGTGCAAATAATGTGGATCCTTTCCCATCTTTGGTACAAAGTGTGTCAGGCTGTTTATTGGATCAACTTGTATCAACAAAGATTTAGAAAACATTATACACTGTTTCCCATAAAGTGTGAAAAAAATGGTTTTTACCTCTTCTCATGAAATGATTGTGACAATGTGATTTATTCTTGATAAATAAAGTTTATATCTTCTCAACTTTATTGATCAAATTCTTCCAAACATATCACAGTGAAACTGCAAACTGTGTATTCAGGTTTTAACAAAATTGGGGGTGTTGAACAATTATTCCAACTTTATGGGCAGCAGTGTATAATGATTGATTATATAATGATCGATTATATAATGATTGATTATATAATGATCGATTATATAATGATTGATTATATAAGTTTAAGTGCAATTTAATTGTTGTGTAATTTCAAAATGACAAGACAGAACCCATGTTTTGATCGTTTCAATATTCCTATTGTGCTGTTACTAAAACTAAAGCAAAATGAAATAGTCTCATTAATGCAGTCCGACACAAGGAACGTCATCTTACATGAAGTAGATGACTTCTATACGTCCTGTGGCCGGACACTTAGGTGGGATTCATGTGTGTGACCTGACTTTAACAGAGCAGGTAAAAAATCCTGCAGTCCTGTTTCTACAGTCAAGTAGTGCTGATTCACAGAGGATGATTGAAGCTTTTGTTTCATCTTGTCTGGACTATTTGTACTCTTTCTATATCTGCCTCAGTCTGCAGCTTTTTCAAAATGATGTCAGCACAGGAAGCCCAGTGGGCAGCTGCTATATTAGGGGGGAAAAGATACATCTTCTGTTTTCAGTCAGGCGGTAAATCCCACAGGGAATGCATCAGCCAAGGGCTTAATGCTAATGTAAAGCTATCATGTCATGACGCCATGAAGCATGAAGCACCATTTGCCACATGTTGGCAAACAAATAGTGGGGTCATGCCATGGTAAACACAGGAAATGCAAAACAACAAGCCCAGATTCAGCTGAGACAATACCAGGGAACTCCTGATCCGGATTCATGATGATGATGCTTTTTTATTGTAAATAAATCCCAGTCTGTAGAAATCATCATCAGCCAACGTTGTAATGTAATAAAAGAGATGCATGGAGACTGACACTAAAACCTCCTCCACCAGATGAAAGAACACACAGGCAGACTTCAACACTGACTGATTTTTCCATCTGCTCATTTGTTTATTTGCTGTTGGTCTCTAAATAGTATTAAAAGGTTGTTGTAGGCACACCTAGCTCACGGCCAGTCAATTCAACATGCTCTCCATGGCAAATCAAAAAAGTTGTTAATATTGTTTCTAGGATAAATAAATATTGTTGACAAACCTGTTTTATTCATTCCCCCGCTCTGTCTTTTATTTCGATTATTTTAATATAACAGCTACTGTTATGGGAATATCACACGTTCAAATGAAACGTTAACAATTCATTGTTAACACTGAACTTCATCATGAGAAAATAATACATCAAAATTATGAATGAAGCCATCCCATGTATCGGGTACACCTGGTCACCATATCAAAACCTGTAGATTATGTTTGAAAAATTAGCTAACGGACTCAATTAAACTTCATTTAGGTAGGAAACACATAGAAGCTCCAGTCTGTTATAAACTTTTTATAAATGTATGCAAATAAATGATTGAATTCATATACAAATCAAATGAAATATACCATGAAAAACACATAACACATTAGCTAAATGACAACACACCCAAATCCCCATGGTTATCAATAGAAAGGGTATCAATAACGTGTGAACCTGCCAGAGGAGAGCGTTCTGCCCATTCACCACTACAGACAGACAGCTAATGCTGCTAACCGCTCAGACCCAACGCTATGTGGGCTGGCTGGAAAGGGGATAAACTGTTTGCAGTCCGATCAGTTGGTAGCAGACCTGTTGTCTCTGGCAGGGATTGGCAGCATTTCTCATAAATGTATTTCACATGTGGTCTATGGATATGAATGGTTTTGTATTTGCTATCAAAATAGTTGTTTTGTATTTTCATAAATCATGAAAACGCTTTCCCAAGCTGTCAGCATGATGACGTCACATTAAATCTAACACATAACACTTGCTGATATGTTCTAATGTTAACATTTTTGTTAAGCACTAGTCCCTGGTAAACTCTGATTAAAGCTGATGAAAGCTAACTATGACAGCAATTGATTTTAAATGGGCAAAAAGAGAAAAGCCATACATGAATCATTCATTTTCTTTTTAGTGGAATACTCTAATATTAGTTAATATTATATTGTGTCCAGGCTTTTGACTGGCACTTAAATATGTAGATTTTCTTGTGGAAGCAAAGTAAAGTGTAAAGTGTGACCCCGATGAGCTGTCACACTGAGACGACTGTAAGATCAGCAGGACTGGATGGGAGTTTTGAAACAGACATTTTCAGACAGAGTCAGATTCAAGCAGAGTGTAAACTGTGCTAAAGAAAAACAGAATAAAAGCGTGACAATGAGACAATGTAAACTGTTTTTGGGACCTCTAAAGTACAGGATCCCAAAAGAATCATTGAATCAAGATGTAAGCCTGCGAAGACCACGGCAGAAGAATCAGCAGAAGAATCATAGTTAACGTTGCAGTTTAAATGCGTGTGTAGTTTTATCCACTTTTAAAATTTTGCACAATAGCTGAAGCATCATCATAGTTTATATTTCTTCTCGCAAAATGAGAGGAATTGAAATTCGATTCATACGATAAAATGAGAAATACACAAAATCCCCTGCTACAACTCACACTTTAATTTACTGGATGTAAATGTACCAAAAATGGTCCTAAATAATGTAAAGGCCAAGCCAATGGTAATAACTGGCTATGTGCTGGATTTGGAACAGGCGCTTACATCAAACGTTTCTGCCGGCTGGTCCCACGTTATCGTACTATTGTTCAGTAGCTTCTTTGTGGAGCAGAGCTGCTGTAGCTGTGTAGATAATGTATGTAATGTATGTGTAGATAATGATGTAGATAATGGTCCGATCACTAGCTGAGTGATAGCAGCCCTTCTGGCTTTCTTAGGCTGTGAGATTCTTCAGATCCCCAGATAGATAATAACGTAGAAAGATGAAACCAGCCCCTAACCTGTACACAAGCCTGTGGTTATTGTAGCTCAAGGTAAACCTGTCCTATACTGTGTGGCGTCGTGTTCAAGTGCATCTGAAGGCTGTTGGGATGGGGGGATTTGTTTTGGGCCCACATGGTCTCCAGTTTATCATGTGAGTGCAGCAGCCTTGACTTCACCCCATGATCATAAGCTGCTTTTGACAACGATGTCCGTTCTGAAAGAAGGTGCACTGATCAGGTGGATAAAACTTTACATCGTGCCTTCTCTAACTCAACTTGAGCACATCACAGGAATTTCCTTTTTACAGAACATTTGAATTAGTCACCCAGTCAGGAATTACCCACGAGACCTATCCGGCCTGTGTGGGTGCACGCTTTTTTGTGTTTGTGCATGAGGAGTGTTCAGTTTAAACCCTTGCCGTCACTTCACCACCACTCCGTGTGATCCCCATCTCACAGGGGATTTGTCTACACACTAAGCAGTAATTCTCCAAACTCCATTTTGTAATTGTGAGTTTAAAGAAATAAATATGTTTATTGGACTTCAGAGACATAAATGAACCTTGTCAAATGTGCAAATGAGAAGATTGTTCAGTATCAGCGTTATATGTCAGTGTGTTAATTAGAAAACATGATGCAGTCTAGTTGTAGATTAGTTGTATATAGCATGTTGTATATAATTGTACATAGTTGTATATTGTAGGACTACAAGGAGACAGGGCTGATTCCTCATCACAGCTCTATGGAGGCAGTAGTGAGAGAAACGTGGAAGGAAGGACCCTGATAGATCTGAGGAGGAAACAACAGGGAGTATGTGTGCACATGGCGGCACGTGTGTTGGTGGTGCAGGAATGTTTGAGCCTTCAGTGGTCACCAGCATCGGGATTCAATGAACAATTCTAAACCAATTAGTGGTGGAGAGACTACACGAAGCTGCCCTGCTCCTGTCATGAAAATATGAGCGGGTCAGCACACACATCGCTGGGCTCTGGTTATCCTGAGTGTGAAGTCAACTGGGCTGCTCTCAGCTCACTTTCCGCACAGCAGCTGGATTTTTGGAACATTTAAGAAAGAAAGAAAACCGTTTTCATGTAATATAGTTTAATACCGGTTTACAACTTCAGAAAGAAGCCTGGTGTGTGATTATGCTTCTAGAAATAAATCAGAATCAAGTATTTCTCAGATGCTGCGGTTCAAAAGCTCATTAATGAACCCCCCATGAGCTTTGTGTAACATGTTGATTCATTATCATGAACACACTGTTGCTGCTGTCACCGTCCTGCTGCCTGAAATACGTACTAGTGGACAAAATGAAAACAGTCTCCAGCACTTCTTTGACTCATGTTTGCTGAAAGCTAAAAACTAGTTTATTAATTGTTTTATCTATTTATTATTAATTAATTGAGCGTTTTAGAAAAAGAAATACCAGAATATACTTGAGTATAGTATGTATTCAAGATTTATATCGGTAAGAATGAACAGGGTTGGGGCAGAGAGGAGAATTAAACAGTCGATTAGTCTTAAATTTAATTCAGCCTAATTCCAAAATGAAATGAAACGAAACATTGTGAGATTTTGAACCCTGCTCCAACCTGAGCTCAGATCTGCTCCCAGAGCCTCTCCACCTTCAGCTGCCGGCTGCTTTTCTCTGGGAGATTCATCACAAGGATGGATGGAGTTTGAATGAGAGATTTTACCTGTGTTTCGCTGTGGTTTTCAAAATAAAGCAAAGCTCTCTCACAGTTCATGGAGCTGTTAAAAAAAAATGTAGACATCGAGCTGAAGCTATGAAAGGTTCCATTAAAGGTGTTGAATCCGGCTGGAGCGACTAAAGCGTGCAAAGGGGCTGCTGGATGGAGCCAAATGTTTCCATTACATGATGCACCGGGTCTCCTGTGAATTCACGTGGGAAATAAGACTTCTGTCAGCTGCTCCCAGCTAATAGCACCTCTGGAAATTAAATGCACAGAATGATGTGACACTGAGGTACGCTGGGAACACAATCAGACTCCGACTGAGGTGTCAAATAAAAAGTTAGCATGACTCATCGTCAGAATGGTCGGAAGGGTCACGGTTATGAGAATGAGACAAACAAAGGGAAGCCATTTTAGAAGCCTGAGCTACAAAAATAGTTCAGTTTGAAAGCTCCTCTCTCCATCACCTGACTGCCCCCCCTGTCTGCTGTCTACACACCTGTGCCCACTTCTGTCATCCTGTGCCTCATGTACACTGTAGACGTTCAGCCCTTTGGGCCTTTTTCAAAGCAGATATTTAAAGACACGTGTGGGGGGAGATCATGTTTGGTTCTATGTAGTATGTATTCATTAGATCTCACTCCCTATGGAGTGCTGTTAATTAAATGTTGGTACTGACGTTTTCAGAATTGAGATCAGAGGTCACCTATAAGGTCACTGAGGCGAGAGCACGTAGTGTTCTGCTGTCAAAATGTAAATATCCAGTAAATAAAAAACATTCTAGCGATGATTTCTCCTGTTTGTGTTCTCGTAATGCAGGAGGTGTGTTGGGTTGTTGCATTTCAATTAATAATCCATCTTCAAGATTCCCTTCTTTTTATATTTCCAAAGTGGATATCTGCAGCTGTATGCAGATAGCCAGACAGCCATTCAGCTTTTTACACCTGGTTTGGTGACGTGAAATGAAGAGGCACTAAATAGAGCCGGATGTGTCCAAATCACTTGACACTTGACATTCACACTGAATCTTGTGTGAGACCAGATGTAAATAGTCTGTTTTTATTTTTTAGACTTAATTGTATTATTTTCATGTTTCTTCTATTATCACCAGTTTTCAGTCACAGTTCAGTTAGGCTTAGGCATCAAAACCACTCGGTTAGTTTTAGCAAAAGATCGTGATTTAGATTAAAATAACAAGTCAAAAGGCAGGGAACATGTAACATGAGATATTCTGTTCCAACATACACCTGGGTGGAAATATCATTTGTCTTTGGGGTTCCCTTATATATATAAGTGTGAAGTAAGGTCATTCTGTTCATACTTGACACTTTGGGCTTCCATCACACACTGAAATGGAATCTATTTAGCATACAGTTCTTGAGGGGTTCTAATGAGAGAAAAGAGTGTGACTGCCCACCCTGTTCCTCCATGAATAATAACAACAGTTGTTAATGAGCGACTGTGTTATCCCAGTTACTGACAGGTAACCTGTGATGAAAATACAGAGTGCAGCAGCCCAGCTGCTCATCAGCTTCATTAACTTACATTATAATTAACAAAAATAAGAAATTTACACCCTGTTTCCACAAATACGTTTAGATTAAATCTAATTTGAACCCTTTCATGCATAGAGGTCAAAAGCTGTTTTCTTCTATATGCATGAGTTGTGATGGCAAAAAAAAAGTTGCTAATTTTTTTCTGTTCAAACCTTCTATAAAAAGAAACCCTTGCAGCTAAGAAAAATATGGGGACATCAAGTAACATAGATAGATAGATAGAAATACTTAATTGATCCCCAAGGGGAAATTCTGACTCCTAACATCTAAGGAGTGATGCAATTGCTACATTTTCCAAGTATTGATTTTATATTGGGAGGAAATTATGATGAATCACATGTCCACTGAAGTGTACATCATGCATCACTAGCTATATTTGAACTACTGGACATGTAAATATATCTTTATAAAATATGGGTTGAAAAAAAATAAAGTTCAAACCTTGTTTTTCAGCCTAAAGATGAAGAAAAACACTTAGTAAAGAGTTAGACTAAAAATTGAGAATTCAAATATCAGTGCCTCTTAAAATTGCTGCATCCACATGAATCTGCACAACAAGATCGGTTTTACTGACAAATATCACAGTAATCTAGTCTAAAAATGTAAAAACCCACTTTTTAAGTCAAACTTTTTTGTGCTTCGGGCCAAAGTGTCATTTTGTCCATCCGGTGTTTGACCTAACCGATACAGACAGTGTGAGAGGGAGAACATGATTTGCCTTGAATAAAGAGGGGGCAGCTGATGCCTGCTGCTGGAACAGACAAAAATAGACCTGTTCAGTTGCATCCTTTGCCTTGAACAACACCTTTAGCCCCTCCAGAAGGGCACCAGATTTTAGGAGCAATGTAAGAATGTTCCATTTTGGCTTTCAGTCTGTAAGACACACGATAAACTTGTTGCAATCTGCCCCTCAGTCCCATCCCTCAGCCATACTGCCTCATCCCCAGCCCTCTACATCACTCGCTGTCTGTGTCCTCAGCCTCTGTTCACTTCTCTTGGGCCCTGTGCTGTCCTCCATCTCCCCACACCTCCCCTACTCCAGTTGTCCACCAGAGACTTTCCCTCCTTTCCCCTCTTCCTGACTACAAACCTGTTCCCACTTCTCTTATCCTGCACCCCGGTCCCTCATCAGCCACTCACTACTTACACAAATTTACTTTCACTTCCATTGTTACTGTTGAAAATGGCAGGTTTGGCAGAGATTTAGATTTAGGCACGCTTGGCTCTTTCAGTGAAGGGTTGTAAAGATATCAAAGAATATCTTAAAACCATTTGCTGTCAAACACAGACATTGTCGGGCAGCATGGTGGTGCTGTGGTTAGCACTGTTGCCTCACAGCAAGAAGGTCTTTCTGTGTGGAGTCTGCATGTTCTCCCCATGCTAGCGTGGGTTCTCTCCAGGTACTCCGGCTTCCTCCCACAATCCAAAGACATGCACATTAGGTTAATTGGTAACTCTAAATTGTCCTTAGGTGTGAGTGTGAGAGTGAGTGGTTGTCTGTCTCTGTATGTGGCCCTGTGATTGGCTGGCGACCAGTCCAGGGTGGACCCCGCCTCTCGCCCGAAGTCAGCTGGGATAGGCTCCAGCTCCCCCGCAACCCTGACGGATAAGCGGTATAGAAAATGGATGGATGGATGGATGGACACAGACCTTGTCAGTTTTAGTTGAACTGACATTGACCTGACCAGTGTACCGATCCGTTCTTGATATCGGTTTTTAATAACGTTCTGCAGAGCTCTTGTTCTTGTCTCCTGTCCCGTGTTTCAATGTGACTATTATAATATACGCAATTAACATTGTTAAGATATAGCTGGAAGTGCATGCCCTGTTATCACCCTGTGACAGGGGGGACATATGGCTACAAAAGTGGGTCACATAACTTATAGCTGCCTAGGTTTGCTGTATTTATTACTTCTTTGGCTAAGCTTCATATGTACCACACAAATATAACATGGTAACTGCTTGTACTGACTGGTAACAGTATAGTAATGCTTTGCCACAAGGGGAAACCACTTCACTTATAGATGAGCAGTCTTTTTCCTGTATAAGCTCAAAGTAAACTAAACCTCAGTTGCTCTTTTGATGACCGTGTGAAAGTGAAATGTGAACCCACAAATCAAGCTACGAATGTGATCTTCCAGTAACCAAATAAAAACACCATCTTAAACAGTTTTCAATTTTCTGGCTGCAATTTTACAGAATGGCTGAACAAGACAAGGTTTTGTTCATTTCAGTCAGCAAGAGGGAATGACCAAAGCCGAGATCACAGGATGCAGTCCTGTTTGCCCTCACTGATGAAGCACTCGATCCAGTTTTAGGACAATATGGTGCATTCAGATAGCGAATGAGGGCACAAACACTTCTTCAAACAAGAAGCTTAACACATCGTTCATTCTTTACATTTATATCTGCAGCCTTGACCGCAATAATGTTTATGATCCTCAGGAATTCATCATAAAACACCCGCTGTCTCATCATATTTACTGAAACATCAACAATATCATTGCATAATCATCACATAAGCACTTTATTGTTGCTGCCTCAAACAAAGCTGCAATCTCTTAAATGGAGATTATGTCACCTTGACATCAAAATGTCTCCTTTTGTTACTGTAAAGCCACCGTGCTGCCCCCCTGTAACACTTAAGCTTATTACAGTGAACTAAAACCTAGGAAAAAATGAAAACTAACTCAAATAACATCAAAATCTACAGGAAATGTCCTCAGTTTGAGTGTCTGCCAGTTTGGTCAGGTGCATGGACTCGGTTGCTGAGACTGAAATGGACAAACCCACTCCAGAAACTAACTGAAACTAAAGAGAGATTGAGACAAAAATTAAAAACAGAACAAGTGTAATAACTCTGAAACACACAGCAGTTCAGTTCAGCTGGTTCAGGTCAAAAAGAAAAAAAGTTCCTTGTTACCTTTCAGTTCTAGTTGGTTTCATGTTCACACTGACTCCTTAGGAATGAACCAGAAGGAGTAAACATGGACTGAACATATTCAGTGGACAGTTTTTGTGTCCTCCTGCATGGTAGGAAGGTGCAATCTAGCTCTATTTGCCCCAACCCCCATACTCAGACCTGCTTGTCCTTGAAGTGAATTCCTTTCATAACAGGTCTGCACAATCAGTCTATGAATTCAAGCAGGGGAAAAAGTGATTGCATTCAAAAGCCTCATTCATAAGTGCTCATCTGTCATAAGTGCTCACTTTTGTAGTATATTAGAATCACAACTTGCATGTTGTTAAGCAACCCTGTGTTAGAATAGAATAATAATAATATAGAATAATAAAATAAATGAACCTTGGATATTCTTAAAGTGCATTGTTTTTTAATGGGTCCATTCACATCGGTTGACACGCTGTCCCTTGGAAATTAAATAGGTGGTTAAATGGAGCACCTTCATAATCAAATGGTTACCGTGTGTGCAGCACATCACATGGACATGGCCAGTGACCATGGTCTTACCCACTCTCTCAATATCTCTTCACTATCAATTAAATGCCAGATATTCCCAAAATAATTCTTTATTTATATTTATTATTATTTATTTATAAAAAAAAATACTTTGCGGTGGTTAGCACTGCTGCCTCACAGCAAGAAGGTTCCAGGTTCAAATCCGCTGGCCGGCAGGTTTGTGGATTGAACCTTGAACCTGACGTGGCAAAGAACCAAGGTTCTAAGTCACTAGGCCAGATTTATAGTTATCTTAACAGTGCGCAATGGATTTGAGAACACTTTGGCTAATAGGTCAAAACTTCAAGTCAGAAAAGTGATCAGGAAAGTCAGTCTGAGCAGTCAGACCCAAACAGTCTTCAGGAGACAGAGTTCAGAGCAGCAAACAGTCCTTTAATGCCGGCTTTTAAAGGGAGAACAGTCTATCTGCACAGTACATACAGTCAGAGAGTTCTGAGCTCTCACATACAGGACATCAGCTTATATTCTCATGAGGCTCCACCTGGTTTCCTTTCATCACAGCATCAAAACAACCAATCTAGTTATATTGTAACATTACACCATTATAATCATTGGTCAGGTGTCGGTAGTGTAACATTACACCATTATAATCATTGGTCAGGTGTCGGTAGTGTAACATTACACCATTATGTTTCTTGACCAGATGGGACTTGGGTGATGTATCCTTGAGTTGGGATTGTAGGGACTTTCCAGCCACCTGCACTTAGTGCGGGCATGCTTTTCCTCTTTTTATATGCTATGTTGTATACATTTTACACCAATATTTCTTTGACCTACCTTGTTCTTGTTTTTTATTCTAAACTCTCTCCTCTTATTTCTTAGCTTCCTTTTGTTGCCTTTTTTTAAAAAAATCATAGTGTTTAATGTAAGTGCACTTGTTTTAACATATATGTGATACAGTGAGGGTCGATGAGTGAGGGATACACACAGTTTTACTTCAGTCCAGTGATGAGTACATGTAAAGCCATAGTGAGGAGTATAAGTATTCAAACCATGGTGAAGAATATAAGTCATAGTCAGACTAATTACTAAAACTTCAATCAACATAACATCCTTCAGCATATATGTAGCTGTTCTAGTGTTTACTCCATTATTTCAACAGTTCCAGTGTTTAAATCAATATGGCAGCGTGCAAACTTCAGTTCTTTTAGCGCAACACTTGTCTTTTTTACACTACAAACCCTCTGTGTGGAGTTTGCATGTTCTCATTGTGCTTGTGTGGGTTTTCTCCACCTACTCCGGCTTCCTCCCACAGTCCACAAATGTGCAGGTTAATTGGTGGCTCTAAATTGCCCGTAGGTGTGAGCATACTCCAGGCCCCCACCCCCTCCCCCACCCCACCCCCCCCAAACTCCCCCGACCGTGGAGGATAAGCGATAAAGACATTGGAGACGACTGACATAAACTGGGGTGAAATGGAATATGTTATCTGTCCATCCAGGATCTCACCAGAAAGCCGTGCTCCTCCAGTCTGCTGGTTGCCGTCCATGTGTGTTTTGGTACGAGAACACACAAACAACGGCATTCTTGCTGGGGGTGGGTATTTACTCAGCTGTAAAAAAGGTATGCTCCTTCCTGACAGACAATCCTTGAAGATAACAAGTAATCTAACTTATGACGCTCAGCAGAAGTTGAACCAGGAAGGCTGTCTATTTTATGCTCATTTAATATTCATTGTCTCTTGCTGTCTCTCTCTCTCTCTCTCTCTCTCTCTCTCTCTCTCTCTCTCTCTCTCTATCCCTCCACTTCTAACTCATCAGCAGAGTGTAGGTCCTTCATTTTATACTTAAACTAATCAGTCTTTCCTGCACCATCATCTCATTGATGTCAAAGTTTAGCCACCGATTTTTCTTTCGTCCTTAAAGTCTGTGCTCACCATTGTCAGGGATGAAGGAGGACATCAATTCTATATTTAGAATTTATATATACTAAATACATTTGATTGTTTATTGCTACTAGCAATATTATAGGTATATAAGGACATATGCCATATGTAAATGCTTTTGCAGAATAAAAAAACGTATTTTTAAAGAATGAACGGGACAGATGAGGACTAAAACCATGTCTTACGTCTCATGATAAATGTGTTGTAATTACTTGTGAAGAATGACTTTACTCTTAAATTGGCTCTAGTCCACACTGATATAAAGTTGCTATTAAAACACAATACAATGGCAGTAGCCACCGCTTAACCTATTGTGACATAAAACGAAGAAACGACACGAAGGTCAAACATCCCCACAAATGGCCTTATTTTGGTTCAAACATTGAAGAAAATGCTTATACTATCAAAATAAGAAGCGAATGGAAGAAATATGTTTATAGGGCCTTTAAATCATCATTAAGCAGACATTAAATGAGAAAAAAAACATGTTCCAATAATATGTGGTCTGCTCCAGGTTCCACGCCCTGTGGTTCACAGGAGGCTTTACCTTACTCATGGTGGAGCACCAACCTGCTGCACCTCACCCACTGGGACTCAGCAGAGAGCAGCTGCTCTTGTCAAGTCAGACTCACAGAGGAAACAACAGGAAACAGGAAACAGGAGAGTTTCCCAGCAAAATAAAGCTGTGAATTTCCCCTACGACCTCATAGCTGTGTGTCGGTCCTCACCAGACCTCCGGGGGCCCTGAGAGCCCCAGGCCTCATCTGTGTCAGCTGATTTGTGCTAATTCACTGTCATTGGTGGATCGACTTTGCCGCCTGATCCTGAGGCCCGGTTCTGGATTCACAATCTACAAATTGTGTCATCAACTTCTGATTGTATCAAATTAGCAGTAAGATGGTGATATGGAGTAGGGGGACAGAGCGAGGACCGTGGTAGGGTGATCCGGCCCTGATGTCTTCCTACAGTCCTAAAAACACTTTCATTCATTTATGTCAAAGGATTCTCATTAGCTGATACCGGGGGGGGGGGGGCACCAGACAGTCTACGTGGGGTCACATGTGCACCTCTAATTGTGTTACACTGAGACAGTGGTTGTGAAGACATTTTCAGTCATTCATTCTGATGAATGTTCATCTGTGAGTGTGCTGAGGGGGAGGGCTGGGCCACAATGCAGGCTAAGGATGAGTCCCATGGATGGGGGGGGGTCCCAATTATCTCCAGTATCAGCAGCAGACACAGCAATTAATCTGTTCATTATTTGTATGATTATTGGTATGCAGTATGACGGCCTCCCAAATCACCAAGTCGTCCCCCGTGCTCACCAATAAACCAATCAGGCCGCGGTCATTTCTGTCTGAGGCTTTTATTTTGAAAAGCGTGTTCCTGTCCTCGGAGTGGGTATATGAGGAGGAGCTCAGCAGCGGCGCGCACACTGGATGGATGCTGCTGCTCTCCGGCGGAGGCTCCGAGGACCAGCTGGATGTGAAGCACGGGAATATTTGTTGTTGTTGGACCTCAGGACTCCTCTTCCTCCTCTTCCTCCTCTCTGTGGGGATTACACTCTGCCGGGATAACTGGTGACCGATGGTCAGGAGGTGAGTGATGGGCCAGACCCCCACAGTCAAGCTCGGACTACTTTATTAATCAGTCAATCTTTATTTATAGAGCGCCAGTTCACAACAGTGTTATCTCCAGACTCTTCCCATAAAGAGCAGGTCCAGACCAAACTCTTTAATTAGAGAGAGACCCAACGATTCAGGAATTCAACATTAAGGATTCAAGAATCCCCACATGAGCAGCACCAGAGATTAGATTAGATTATAATTAAAGGTCTTGTTCCTTCTGCTGTTAGAGAGGTTTCCCTGTCTCAGGAGGGAAGTGATGATGTCTGAGCCCCCAGCGCTCAGCCTGCTGAGCTGAGCCTGCCTTTGCCTCCTCTGAGGAACAGGCAGCCAGGGTTTGACAGAAAACTGTTCAGATTAGTGTTTGGAGGCACAGGTGACACCTCTGTGTTGGTTTTCTGATGTTGGCGTAACGTCCTCATCCTTTGGGTCCCACACAGCTCACCGCTGGAGGAGGAACATGTGTGTCATCCTCTCTCCTGAGCTGAGGGAAACACTGTGCGTAGAAACAAGTGGCATCCCTTCTCTGTGCCACAGACTGGGTGGACACATCCAATGAAGCTAACACAGAAGGATACAGAAGGACGGTTAAGCTTTGTCATTACACCACGTGAGGACAGATTCCAGCTCGTATACATTGTATGTGTCGGTCTTAGACATGTTAAGAACAAGCTGTTATAAAAACTCAGTAACTGAAATCCAGCTGACTTCATTGAATGTTTTGGTGGGGTGTGCTGTGAATTAACAGTACTGTGGGCAGTATCCACTGTTTGTGCTCACACGCAGTCAATAAGGTGAGGTGATTAAACAAGGCACAGTATCTCCAGGACCCCAAACACACCATGGGTTTCATCTGATAAAGACGAGGCTCTGATTGATTGACAGCTTTAATGTTTTCGCGTGCTTTATTTATCTGTGTGTGGTTCGTGGTGTGAATCCGGCTTTATCTCAGTCTCAGTCATTGTTACTAAGGGTTAGCGCCTTTACACACACACACACACTTTATTTACACAGCACTTATCAAAAACAAAAAAATCCATGAGTGTGTGAGTAGCTTGTCACTGTTCCAGTGGTCCAGGTGGAGAACATTCTGACGACTTCAGTGCTGTTCAGGACACTTTAATCTGCAAATCTCAGTGTGTGTTAAAAGCCACTTTTACCTAACACAGACAGTTTTATTTGATCTCAGTTTGTTTACATTACAGCCTAAATGATAAGAAGGACCTTTGTGCTCTGAACAATGCATCATATCTTAGAAGCAGATCTGTAACGTTCTGTCAGATAAACGGAGTAAAAAGCAGAAGATTTGCCTTTGAAATGTAGTGCAGCAGAAGTTAAAGGCACAAAATACTCAAATGCTAAGTACTGCACTGCACACTGGGATGTATGTGGGTGTTACTTTAGTAAGTGCGTTTACTCCTTCCCCCCGTGTCTGAAGTGAAGTTCATCAGCATCCATTAGCAGCTCCACGTGAACTTGGCCTTTGCGGCCTAATAAGATGAAGAGTGACACCGCGTCTGATTCTGACCTGCAGCGTGTCTTATTTCAAGTAAGAAGCAGACAGAATCCTTGAATTTTGTATGAGAAAAGCTTCAAAGTAGCTGAAAGTAGCTGTTGATATGGGAACTGGATGTGTCAGCCATTTACTACTACTTCATTAAAAATGAAAGCGTTAGAAGATGTTATTAAGTGCCAATGTGCCAACACAGTGACACAGTGAAGATGAACACATGAGGAGTACTTGGATCAGACAGCACTGTCTCAGATGTATATCCCAAAACTTTTTTAGTCTCATGACTCCAAGCGTGGCATTGTGGGGATTGTTCCTGAATGTGGTGAATAGGTTCCTCCAAAATCAAACACAGGACAAGTCGAACATCGGAGTTTAGAAATACACTGGTGAACCTGAGCGACACATCAACTTAACACTCTTTAATTAGGTTTTTTAGGATTAAACTTGGATTCATTTTGAAATTTTAGAAAATAAATGCCCCCCAATTTGCTAAAATGACCAAAGGCGACGGCCCCGGAACGGCATCAGCACCTCTGACGAGGACGGATGTGACAGGAAATAGCTGATTAAAATGGCACAGTAGCACATACTGTGCTATTGTTTCCTGCCAGAGATGTACGTCTTTGGAAACAGCTCACGCACATAAAGTTTCTTTTTCAAAACAGGCTCGGTCCCTTCTGAAAACAGGCAGAATGCTGTAACCAGAACTTGATGCTTGTAAGGCTAAATAATCGGATCATTGTGAAGTCAGATAGCACAGAGGCAGAGAGGGGGGGGGGGGTGATATGTTGGACAGCTCTCTCTTCTAGCTGAGGACTCTAATCATTAAATCACTTGGACTCTGTCAGTTGGGTAGAGGTGACTAATCTACAGATATTTTCCTTGGGGATGAATAAAGTCTTATTGCTCCTCTCTTGTGTTCCTGCTGGGGTGTCACAGCTCTGTTGCATTGACATTTATCTCACCTACAACAATGTGCGGTCTACCATCCCCTTCATCACATCTTATCACTGTTTCTCTTTGTTAAATTGCATCTATTTTCCAATAAATATTAAACATTCACAATTCACAATCAAACATTCATAATTTGAGCACAGCACTGTTCCCCCTACATGTCACATCAGAGTCTGGGTTTATCAGTGAAGGCACTGGTAGGCTTAAATGGTGTGGGATTTAATGAGGCCATGCTCCCTCGTATGGTTGGATTATTTAAACTGCTTTGAAATGTGGCAACAAATAATTGTGTTCGTTTCTTCAGCAATAAAGTAACATAAGTGACATCGTGACTTTTCCTGTTGGGGAAAACAGAGCAGATGGTTTATGCCCTCGAGGCTTCCTGTTTATCGTCATCATTTTCATTTGATTTGATTTGTTCTTATTTGTGTTATATGTTTAAGTGACGCGACTAACAGCTATCTATCTGTTGTCTATCTGTTTTCCCCCCCGCACTTTACATGTCAAACAAACATGTCAGAAATATAATGGAAATATAGTGTCCTCTTTGATGTAGAGAGCATTTTGTATTCCACATTCACATTCACATGTATATGTGTGGAAACCAGAGAACTCATCCTCTCAGATGTCAGAGTGCTGTAGGCACTGCTGTGTGTGTGTGTGCTGTCAGATGTTGCCCCTGTGCTGGGTTTCTAACCGCAAAGTGTCTCTAATTTTGCATTGGATTATCATGGTGATGACTGGTCCTCCTGAACGGACTAATTAAATCTACCGAGGAAAAGCTTCTCCCTCTTTGAAAGGCAACAAGGAGACCAAACCTGGAGTTGACTTCTTTGATTAAAATGATTTCCTGTTTGATAACCCCAAACATAACACACCTTTGACAGTTCATAGGTTGTGTGTACTACCCTTCATGTGTTGGATGGCCTGATCCCTTCCTGGCAAAATGATCTGTTCTATCCCCTGCAAACACACCGATGACATAAAGTGAGGAAATTGTTTAAAAGAGTGACAAACTGCAGAGTTCTTTATCAGTTACTGCTCACTGAGCCCTGTTGCTCTTACTGTCCAGTCTGTCCATGGTTAGCACTGTTGCCTCACAGCAAGACGTTTTAATCTCTGCATGTTCTCCCCGTGCTTGTGTGTGTTTTCTCTGGGCACTCCGGAGTCCACTTCCTCCCACACTCCAAAGAAATTGGTTAATTGGTGACGTGCCTGTAGGTGTGAGTGTGAGCGTGAGCGGCTGTCTGTCTCTGTGTGTTGGCCCTGTGGTTGGCTGCAGACCATCCATCCATTAAATAGCTGCCACTTCAAGGGCAGAAAAAAGCACGACCTCATGAGTCTGTGCTGATGTGTATAACCAATATAAAGCTGACAGCGGCTGCCACACACACACACGCTTCTCAAACGCTCTCGTGCCACATGTGCTCATGCAATGAGGAACACATTTCTAACGTTTCAGTCAGCACAGAGAGTTTGGACAGAGCAGACTGCTGTCCACTGACGGACAGCTGCCCCGTAACACTCACATCCCGTCCAGCTCCTTATAAACTCAGGTCTTTCAAATGGTCCAGTGTTTGAATCTAACAATGTTGGGGCATTCATTGTCCTCACTTTAAAAAGAGCAAAGTATTTCATCCTGTTCTATTGTGATGTAGACGACTTTCTGTTTGCGTGTGCTTATAGTTCAGTAAGACGTTTTCAACTCATTCAACGATCCTTTGACTTTGTTTGTGTCTTAATGTCAAAGTTTTATTGTCCAAATTCTCACAGTTTAAAGCAGTGATTTTCAACCACTGTGCCGCAGTACACTAGTGTGGCGTGAGAAATGATCCAATTTCACTTAATTAGTCTTAAAATTCTTTTTTTATTAACATTTATTAATTATTATCTGCAAATAATACGCCATTGTGGAGTGTCTGTGCTGTAACATAGTGACTGGCAGAGTAAGGTAATGTTCGTCCGGGTGGCAGCAGGTGGCTAACAAGAGAATTAGTGATGCATGCGACAGGTCGCGGTGACAGTGATGGAGAAGTTTTTAAAAAGGAAAAATGCTAACTCCGATCTGGGCCCTGGACAAGATTGTGACCCAGGCCCTAGTGTGAGTGGTGGTGAAAAGAAAGCAAAGACAGTGAGCTTGAGGCGATACAGTGAAGGCTATCTTTGGTTCAGATTTACTTTTACCGGGGATGAGATGACACCGACTCCATTATGCTTGGTGGTGAGAAGCTGTCCAACAGCGCCGTGGTGTCTCCAAATGAAACACCCGGCGCTTCAAAACAAGCTGATGGACTATTTTGTTCAACATAGAGAAACAGGCGACTTTTAGGAGAAAAACCACAAAGGTAAATGAGAAAGCCCTCAAAGCTAGTTACCTAGTTGCTGAACTCGAGAGAGAGGGAGACAGAGAGAGAGAGAGAGAGACTATATTGTAATCATATATACTGTATTAGGCTTCAGAGTGTCATTTTGTAACATGTTTGGTTGGTGGTGTGCCGCAAGATTTTTCCAATGTAAAAAATGTGCCGTGGCTCAAAAAAGGCTGAAAAACACTGGTTTAAAGGACAACACATTATCTGGACTGGACATATGTGGTACAGTTACACTTTAAATTATTCACCCCCCATTGCAAAATAGGTGTACTGGCAACATGTATAAACTTTCAGCTGACAACTCAAACAAGACCAATTGAAATAGTTCAACCCAAGTAATATCACTGGTGGTTTCTCCAAATTCAAGACAATATGACAACTGCAGTCTCAAAATGATTCAACCCTTTCTCGACAAGCATCTTTAGTATTTAGTAAAGCACCCTTTTGCTGTTATGACCTGCTGCTAACGTGATGCACAGCCAGTCACCAGGTTCTGAGCCCGTTCTTCATGGACAACAACCTCCAGCTCTCTGATGTTCTTGGGTTTGTGTGCTGCAAACGTCTTCTTCAAATCCCACCAGAGATTTTCTGTGGGATTCAAGTCATGCATCATACGGCCAGTCCATTATTATATTGGAATAATAGTTCATCACTGTTGTTGATTAGTTAGTGGAAAGAGTTAATGCCAGAGCTCATCGCTGTGCAGAGGCACATACCATGCAGGCTGTAGGCTGTAGACAGATAAGCTCACCAGGTGATTTAGTCTTATGCAACAGGAGACTGGATCAACATGGAATCAGTGTGTTACATGTGTCTGATGTGTAGAAAAGTACAGAACGTCCTTTGCCATCAGATGCTGGCCACCCAAATTCTAGCTTTTTCACTTGAAAGCTGAATTGAGGGGGGAAAAAAAGCCTGACGTACATGCAGAGGCAACCCAGTTAACAGTTCAGATGCTGTATATTTTGTAATGAGAGGGGGGGCGTCGTGGCTTTGTTTGGGAGGAGAGACACGGCTTGAAAGCAGGCAGTTTTACACCTAAAACAGTAGGCTCAATTGAGAGCACCGATTAAGTATTCAGTGCACACGAATGAGTAAATTGAGAGCACGCTTTTGCTCCTCCACAGCAGCCCCCCCGACCCCCCAACCCCCCCATGCTCCTTACTTTCCCTTTGGAGTGACTGATTAGAGAGGAGGTGAGCACTTTGTCTTATTTCACAGGCACTAACAGTGGAGTGTCCTTGACAGCTGACAACTGACAGAAATGACAGAAGACATGCTGTTCACTGATGGATTACTCAAGTACGTTTCAAGCCATGGCAAGTTTATTTTTAATTTGTACTGACATGGAAAAAACAGTGTATACCTGGAAGCAAAGAAAAGCTCTTCAAATCAGAAAGTTTGCATTAGAAATAATTGCTAGATCTTATCTTTAACGTTGCAGTGATTCGTATTGTCATTTGATTAAATGGTGAAGTGTAATGGAGTGTGAAAGGGGTGGCTTGTAGAGATGGAGCAACATTATCGTTCTCCAAATTCACGAGTATTTAGACTTCACAACATTTCTTAAGGACACAACTAAAAACACGTCACAGCGAAAAAACACAGACACATTATGAGAACTTGGTTTGAGGCGTCACCATACATGTGATGGTAAATGCTCTGTATTTGTACGGCTCCTTTCTAGCCATTTCAACCACTCAAAGCGCTTTTACATCACATCCTCGTTCACCCATCATTCATTCAGGAGGAAATCTAAGCTGGAGGAGACTGTTCTTTCACACACATTCACACACTGAAGCTGCTTCAGGAGGAAATGGTGTCTTGCCCGAGGACACTTCGACATGCTGACTGATCGAAAAACCGACCTTCCAATTGATGGACGACCCACTCTACCTTTCAGTGAATTAATAACATAATCTATTGGATTATGAAAAAATTCTGTCTAAAATGAATACTTTTGGATTACTTCAAAATCAAACATTGAAAATATTCCACTTTATTCTGAATAAATGGAGCTGCAGCATTTTCTTTCTTCAAACATTTTCAATGCAAATAAAATGCATTTTGCAAATTCAGTCTTTACATTTTGTCAAATCAAATGACCCTTATAAAGTACTGGCACACACTCCAGGTGTGCTGTGTCTGTTCTGCAACATGTGGGATGCTGCTTCATTTAAATGAGTCATTTGAATGAAAATTGTAAATTATTCATCTTGAAATTGCCATACTTTTAAAACGTGATTACAAATATAACCAAGTGACTCTTGGCAGTGTAAATACAATGTAACTTCTATTTGTTTCAAATGTAATCTGGTCTGATTATTTACTTTTGTAATCTCATTAACAAGATCCCATGTAATCCATTACTGACTTTAGCTATGTACTAAAACTTCTGAATCTTGGTCGCTCCTGAATTCCTCTGTACTTGTCTGTGCTCTTAACATAACACAGTAAAAGCTTCTGTTAGAGCAGGGGTGCCCACACTTGTTCGGCTTGCGAGCTACTTTTAAAACGACCAGGTCAAAATGATCTACCTACATTAAAAATGCTAAACATATATTTATTTCTATATATATATATATATACCAAGTATACTTTATATACACAATACATGTTGGCGTACACTGTATAACTGCAGCTAATGGAACCCTTGGTATCACACATAAACACTGACAGCAGTAACAAACAGTGATGGAACCATCAGTATTGCCTCTCACTACCTTCCTCTGATGACTTGCACTGAATGGAGTCCAATATCCCTTCCTATCCTATTCCCCATCCCAGAGTATCCCTTCTTTAGTAGATATACATTGGAAGGCAAACTAGGTCACTTCGCTCGCTGGAGTTTTGCAGTAGCTAGTGTGTTTGACCGCTCATGTCCCTGCCTGTGACCCTTAGCAGAGAAGAGATCTCAGACTGGCACTCCTGTACGGAAATCAAGTCACAAACGCCGTAGAGAGGATACAGACATTCATTTATTTTCTAAAGCACACATGTCAAACTCAAGGCCCGTGGGCCACATCCGGCCCAAGATACAATTATATCCGGCCCGCGAGATAATTTCATGTGACTATTAAGAATGGCCCGTCGGTAAACAGCACTCCCACCTCTAATACTACAAATCCCACAATGCACTGAACAGCTGCCGCGCTAGTCAGGACCCGTGCAGCAGCCCCTCCTCCCCCAGGTATAATGACCGATCAGCAGATCAATGCATCGATCAGCGCCATTAAGCTAACCCCCCCAAAATAAATGGCTAAACGAAAAGTGGACTTTGAAAACAGAGACTTTCAAAGCAGGTGGGGGCAGAGTTTTACCTGTTTGTCGATATCAGAGTTGAACCTGTGTGTCTTGTTTGTGGAGCTGATGTAGCTATAATTAAAGAATATAAATATAAGACGACACTATGAGACAAAACAGAAAAAAATTATTTAAAATTCTATTTATTTGAAGTTTGGCTGTTTACATTCTTATATATATATATATATATATATATATATATATATATATATATATATATATATATATATATATATATATATATATATATATATATATATATATATGTATATATTATTATTATATTATATTATATACTATAATAAAAGAGTCACTATTAGAGTCTTCACTAAATGTTGAGCCCGTTCGACTTAGACTGTGTTTTAAGTTTTGGCCCTTTCTTTGATTGAGTTTGACCCCCCTGTTCTAAAGAGAGAGAAAAAAGCTTTCACCATTGATTCTAAAAATGTGTCCTCACTGTGATCAAACAGGCAGGCTTGCAGACTTGATTAACCCAATGAGAATTCATATCCACCCAACACGGACCCCGACAGAAAGCCCCCCCTTGTCAGCCTGGTTCTGTTCCAGGTTTCTTCCTGTTAAAGGGGAGTTCTTCCTCCACTGTTTCCTAATATAATATCTGATGCTGCTCATGTGAGGATTCTTGAATCCTTAATGTTGAATTCCTGAATCGTTGGGTCTCTCTCTAATTAAAGAGTTTGGTCTAGACCTGCTCTTTATGGAAAGAGTCTGGAGATAATGCTGTTGTGAATTGGTGCTATATAAATAAAGATTGATTGATTGATTGATTGATATCCAGCTCTCTGTGCTCTAGATTAGCAGTCAATCTGAATACAAATGGTGATTCCTGTTAACTGCAGAGGCACAAAATGGAGCCTATAATGGAGTAGGTAGTAGGTTTTTAATGCATTTAAAGCTCAAACATTAGCTGTTGTTTTTAAATCTTGGCTGTCAGGTCTTATTGTTATTGCACCAGTGTTTTGAGTTTAGATCACAGCAAATACTGAGTCTACATTGATTATACACATTCACAGAGTATACAGTGTGCCAAATTACACGATAAACGGTCCTCATCTCCCTGATGAAAACAGGTTGGGAACATTCAGAGCTTCTTATTGTGCTGTGTACTGAGTGACTGTTGGCTACAGAAGAGCTCACTGGAGGTGGAGCGATTGTTCAAACAGCTCCAAGGGCTGTGGTCTGACTGTGGTGAAACTTGAGACTAAAGCCATGAATGAGCTGCATGCTCATTTGATTAAATGAACTGGAAGAATGATGCGAGTTGGTCTTGTGAGCTCTAACTTTAGTCCTTAGTGCTCAGGATTTCACAGCTCATAATTGAATTAATTCCATGAAGGAAGGACATTGTCAGCTCATTTCTCTGTTTCTCTAAAATATGATTGTGATTTATCTCGCAACCATGATTATTTATCAACAATCAATATTATAAAAGGTCATTCAAACTGACAACTCCTCAGCTAGAAGGAGCATTTTAGCTTCTTTCAGCTAATTCTTTTGGACAGATAGACAAGGACAGATAGACAAAATTGCTAGCATGTAAACATGAGTCTTGGCAGGTATCGAGTCATATATTTTTCTCAGGAGTTGGACACATAAAAGACAGATAAAAGGAGAGTGAACATTGAATGTTGTCAGGTGGTCAGAAACGCGACTTCAGCCTAATTCTCTAAGTTACCCCACTTCTGCTGGATGTGTAAACTGGCTGCATTTTGTCAATACGTTTGCCAAAGCAACTTAAAGTGATTACATTATATACTATAATGCAGCTTTAAAGCATATATGTAGTAGTACATGACACATTTTTTTCTTTTTCTTTTTTTGTTTCAGAATTATCAACCATGGAAGACACACATCATCATACATGCCTGTCAACTCACTTTCCTGCCTGTAATTCAGTTACTGTTGGTACAGTTAGGTCCATAAATATTTGGACATTGACACAATTTTCAGCATTTCGGCTCTGTACACCACCACAATGGATTTGAAATGAAACAACATCAAGATGTGCTTGCAGTGCACACTTTCAGCTTTAATTCGAGGGTATTTACATCCAAATCAGGTGAAAGGTGTAGGAATTACGACACATTTTATATGTGCCCTGTGGTCAAGAAAACCCCTTCACAACAGTTGGCCAGATCAAGAACACTCTCCAGGAGGTCGGCATGTCTGTGTCAACAACAATTAAGAGAAGACTTCACCAGAGTGAATACAGAGGGTTCACCACAAGGTGTCAACCATTGGTGAGCCTCAAAAACAGGAAGGCCAGATTAGAGTTTGCCAAAAAACATCTAAAAGAGCCTGTGCAGCTCTGGAACAACATCCTATGGACAGATGAGACAAAGATCAACTAGTATCAGAATGATGGGAAGAGAAGAGTGTGGAGAAGGGAAGGAACTGCTCAAGATCCAAAGCATACCACCTCATCAGTGAAGCATGGTGGTGGTAGTGTGATGGCGTGGGCGTGTATGGCTGCCAATGGAACTGGTTCTCATATATCTATTGATGATGTGACTGCTGACAAAAGCAGCAGGATGAATTCTGAAGTGTTTCCCGCAATATTCTCTGCTCATATTCAGCCAAATGCTTCAGAACTCATTGCTTCATGGTGCAGATGGACAATGACCCGAAGCATACTGCGAAAGCAACCAAAGAGTTTTTTAAGGCAAAGAAGTGGAATGTTCTGCAATGGCCAAGTCAATCACCTGACCTGAATCCTATTAAGCATGCATTTCACTTGCTGAAGACAAAACTGAAGGGAAAATGCCCCAAGAACAAGCAGGAACTGAAGACGGCTGCAGTAGAGGCCTGGCAGAGCATCACCAGGGACAAAACCCAGCGTCTGGTGATGTCTATGGGTTCCAGGCTGTCACTGACTGCAAAGGATTTGTAACCAAATAT
The DNA here is from genome assembly GCF_042242105.1 of Pempheris klunzingeri. Classification (NCBI taxonomy): domain Eukaryota; kingdom Metazoa; phylum Chordata; class Actinopteri; order Acropomatiformes; family Pempheridae; genus Pempheris; species Pempheris klunzingeri. Next base: position 21,863,748 of record NC_092029.1, on the reverse strand, counting down.
TAAAAGTAATTCCTACATTGTTCACCTGATTTGGATGTAAATACCCTCAAATTAAAGCTGAAAGTGTGCACTTAACGCACATCAAATCCATTGTCCAGAGCCGAAATGCTGAAAATTGTGTCAATGTCCAAATATTTCTTAATTCTTCCTTGAGTTCTGATTTATGTCTCAAGTAACTGCTGAGTTACAGTGATCAGACATCTCCCAGTTTCAAGCTGGATGGTTTGAGTCCTGACAAATGTCTGACTTTTTTTTTTTTATAAAATGTCTCTTTTTTTAACATTGGTCACTAAATTGTCTCAGTTTTCATACAACTGAAATAATAATTCTAATATCCACTCATCATTACCTATTCCAGTATAAAGCAATAAACAATGCATCACACCTGTGGATCCAAAACTGACTGGTCTGTATGTGTCAGTGTGTCAATGTCTAGGCTGTTTCTAGGCTATGCTTGCAGCTTTTTCTGACAGAACCTGTCAGTATGCTAACATTAAGTTGTCATGCCAAAGACAAAGTCAGTTGCTCCAGGAGACCAAACTCCTTCCTTTGTACAGCACCTGGCTACGATGACGCTGTGTGGTGTTGAGAGGTATGCTCGGCCTGGTGCCTGCATAAACGCATTTGCTTTAAGGATTCCAGTTTGGGGGTTTGAAAATATGGTTACCGTATTCTGTCACTGTAGACACTGAGCAACGGGATAAGCATCAGTGCGTCTGTCACTTTAATGTTACAACATGTAGAAATTGGCAACCTGCTCCAAAAAAGCTTTTCACCTTCTCCTTCCCTCGAAGATATAGTCATTGCCTCAAGGTTCTTTTATTTATCATTTTACAACATAGAGTTGCATAATCAAATGAAAGTTGTTCCTTCATGCTACACACAGAAAGAACATTATGTTAGCTGCAGCAACAGGATAGTGATGATGATCTGGGAAAAATCCTCCTTCAAATTTGACTGTTTGAGCAGTCTGCTGCTCTCACTCAAAACGCCATGCTGTCTCCTGGTGGACTGACGGCTGGCTAGATGCTACAGTGAATCACTATCGCCCCTGAAGTACAAAGTGTCACGAGACAGTGCGGCCTGCAGCTAGTTGGTTAGCATGCCAACTTCAGTAGATATCTCTGCAACACACACACATAGACGTCTTTGACATGACAGTCAATACTGATATTTGTACACCTTTTGGTGATAAGGTCACTTGATTTGTGAATGTTTGAAACTAAAACTAATGACCTCTTTCGCATTACGAGTAGTCCTGTCGTTACTTGTTGAATTAATATGAATGAATATGATAATAGCTGTGTTAGTTATTATGAAAGAACGTTTCTCTTATGGACACGGTAATGTACCTCCTGACCTTGGTGGGTCAAATAAGAATGTGATGTGATGTGAATTGATTTTTCTGTTGCCATGGATGTTTTCTGCATGGATGTGTTCTGCAGTGACGTGTGCAATTGATCAATAGATCTGAAGGAGAACATAGGCACCAATTTGATTATTTGGCCATATCTGAAAACACCCTATGCTTTTGAATTATAGCTTATCACCATATATTAATCATACTGTAGTTGCATACGTATGTGTTTATAGTTTTGTGTGTACATATATATATATATACATATTTATATATATATGTGACCCGTAGCAGAGAAGAGATCTCAGACTGGCAGCCCTGTACGTCAATCAAGTCGCAAACACCGTAGGGAGGATACAGACATTCATTTATTTTCTAAACTGCTTAGTCCTAATTAGGGACGATAGGTATAGACTAAAGACTTTTTTTTAAATGTCACGCGATCTACCCACACTACCATCACGATCTACCGGTCGATCGTGATTGACACATTGAGCACCCCTGACATAGAGCAATCTGCTTAAACATGTGGCTTCACACAACCAATGGCTCTATTTTGGTTCTGCTTTAAACAGATCAGTTATACCAAGCTCAGTGGCATTGGCTATTGTACTTATGTTTGAGGACAGCGCTCCTGACTGAATTGGATTTTTTTCTATTGGTCAGGGTGCTCAGATAAGACAGACAGCATATTGCAAATCCTACATAGGAGATTCTACATCTTACTATATTTTTTGTTTGTTCAAATTCAGCCAACAAAAGGTATGATCCTGTGACAGTGGTATTGTCACCGACCTCTCACCTTTCAGGAGTTTGCAGCTGGGAGGCTAACAAGTGCTGTGGATGGAAAGGATTGCACAGTGGCTTGATGAATCATCTTTGTTTAGTCAAACAAAAGGTTTTTTTTTCTTTCTAAAATTGATGAAGAGCATCGTACTGTTGACATTCCGATTAAGAGTGAAAAGATTTCTGTAGTTTCTGAAGGCTGGAGAAACAGTTTTTAAACCACTTAACTATACAAACAAACCTTATCTTCACTTCAATATTTTCACTGTAGTATACTACAGAAACATCATCTTCTGAGCTTAGGGAATCTCTCAATTTTATGTGTTATGTATAACATTTTTATATATAACAAAAGGTCTGGTCCCTCCTCCACCGTGGGGCCTTGTTTACTTTTGTTTGGAATAAAATGCTCAAAGAAAATCACAAGACTATCCTCTGCAAGAGATGTTACTGTACCCTTTCATCGCACTGCCTTTGTGTAGGTAGCTTCCTCTTAAAGCCACCACTTGATGTGCACTTGAATGTTTATAACATTCAAAAATCAATATCTTGAAAATGTGTAGAAATAACGGTATCAACGTTATGCCGAAGCTGTCTCAGCATTTGGCTAAACAACTGAGGCACAGTGGATGAAATGGTAACAGTTCTGTTTAATATCGTACATGGTTCTCTACACATTAAACAAACAAACAAAACAACACATACATACTTTTGCAAGTAAGCTCACCACTTTTTTATCCAGTTAACATGTTTGCCAGAGAAACAACAATGTCAAGATAATTCTGAATCAACTTGGAAAGAAACAAAGGACACAGCCGTCTCTGCTGTAGTGACATAAGGCAATCTCCTGCTGACACCTCTGACATCTGTTTTTGATTGCTGGCTCGGGGGAAGTGTGTGAAGTGGATATGGGCTCATAAACTGGATTTCTATCTCATACATTTATGCAATTACGTGCCGTGTTTACCTGATGCCTCTGTGTGTGTGTGTGTGTGAACTGTTTTCTGTTTGAGGGAGCAGCTTCATTGTTTAAGCATTTCTTCTGTTTCACAGGAGATTCCCCACTAATGGCAGTAATGGAGAACGAGACGTATGTCCCACATTATCTCCTCCGTGGTGACCCGTTCACCTCGAGACTCTCCAGGGAGGCGGATATCGTGGCAGCGTTTTACATCTGTATCATAGGTCAGTCTGTTTTTGTGAATAATGCCTTCTCTTTAACTCTTCATTAACTCAACCTTTTGACTTCAAGGCTTGCTGCAATCAAGCTTAGTATTGAATGCCTTTTCATCAACACCTCCGTACGAGGATAGTAGGTAAAGGAAAAGATCATGACACCCTGTGACATGCAGTTCTACATTGAATCTCAATGTGATCATGCCAATGAGAAGAAGATCAGTTTAGTGTTTGATTTGTTGAGTCTCTTTCACACATAGTTCCCAGTAAATTACTGGGATAACCTTTCAGGTACTGCTAGTGATTTTCATCGGATCAATCTTTATGTGCTTGTCCCTATAATGTTCCTGCTTTCATTCACACACAGCTGTACCAGCATTATCCCTGCAATGTTACCAGGGCTTGAGGGGGGAAATTGGTGGCACAGAATATCCCTGAATATCCATTCCTGCTCCCATTCACACATGACCCCATGCAGGAAATGTTCCTGCACAGACAGCATGTGTAAGTGAAAACAGGGAGAAATTATCACAGAGTGATAACTTGTTGTTTCCTCAATGACAACTTTTACTTGAATAGAATAATCACATATAAACACAATTTACAATAACATATCTACATAACAGGACGAATGTAGTGCGTTACGTATCCTCTGTAGAGAAAATGTGTTATGTCTCATAAGATTACTGTTGTAACTTACAGTTTCAGCTCAATAATATGTAGCTTTAGCTCAACAAACTTTTAAGTATCCTCTGAGTAGAAGTGAACTTACAAGATGGCGGAACCACTTCCCGTAATAACAAGTTGCACTCTGCTAATGAGAGTGTCTGCGCTCGCACAAACACGTTACCATGCTTAACGTAGTCAAAATATAATAAAAACACTCTTGAAACACTCTCAGCATGTTAGACAATAATTAGGACTGTTTACCAGTGTAGAACACTGTCTGTTTGGCTGATTACACATAACTGTGTGCAGACCAAAGAGCATATCAACTGGAAGCCGAGGTGATATCCCATACAACAGGTTGAATGGTGAGAAGCCAGTCACTTTGCACCGTGTACAGTTATGGGCAAACACCAATTTGTTGAGGGACTCCTTCCAGTTAGATTTCTGCATCTCAGTCAGTGTTTTGAGCATTTGCAACAATGTCCTATTCATAAGTTCAACCCATTGGGTGGACCCGGCTACTCCACTGAGTTTCTTTAGCTGACTGAAGACCTGATTATCAGACTCTCCCCCTTGGTCATGATGTGAGGGGAAACCAAACTTCAGGGCAAAGTCACTGAAGATGAGGCTTGCAGCCGTTTTTCCTGACTTTGATGTCTTTGATGTAAACATGTGAAATGTTCAACAAAAACAAGAATATACTCATATTTGCATTTACATCGGTCGTGATGGAGGAAATCAATGCATATCAATTCAAATGTCTGCGTTGTCAAGATATTCAGGGGAGCTCTTGTGTCGAGTCAGGGTTTCTTTTATTTGAGACAAGTGCATGTCTTAGTCACATGGTGCTTTATGTCTGACTGCATATGTGGCCAGAAGAAGCGGTCTATTTCTGAACAGGCATTTTGGCTTTTGATCGAATGTCCTCAGGTCTTTAACTGGTGGCTTGGACTGTGACAATTTACCACACAGGATCAGCTCTGTGTGCTTCACTGAGCTGTTCTCTTGGAATAGGGCTTGATGCTATGGCTAACTCACTTTCACTTGTCCTGTACTTCCACAGCTTGGATGGTGGCGGTGATGGCATTGGATGGCAGTTCCTCTGAACATTCTCTCATTAGTGACTCAATATCCAGTGGCATTCTTGACCAAGCATCAGCATCACTATTCTCCTTTCCTGGTCTGTACTTGATTGTAAAATGAAAATCAGCCAACTCTGCAACTCACCTGAAAGTGGCTGCATTCAGTTTTGCAGTTGACAAGATGTAGGTGAGCGGGCTGTTATTGCTGTACACAGTGAAAGTTGTGGCATTTTAGAGACAGAAATTCTAGCTTGCCAGCATGGAAGTTTTATGCCGTAGTCCCTGAGGTGTTGCAGAACTTTCCGTACATTATTAACACGGTCAAAGGTTTTACTGAAAACCAGTGTGTTGTCCAGATAGGGAATACACATCATCCCGAAGTCCTTCCAAGCAGTCCTCCATACAATGTTGGAAAGCAGCAGAGGCGTTCATGACGCCAAAGGGGTTGCAAATCCACTCATAAAGCCCCCACAGGGTAACAAAGGCTGTCAGCGGTCTGCTCTCTTCTGACAGGAATCCCTGGTGGTAAGCCTTCCCCTGATCGAAAAGGGAAAACCAGGACCTACCACCCAAGTTGCCCGTGATGTCTTAGACTCGAGGGATTGGCTGACGGTCAATTCTAACACACAACAGGTGACGAGTATGAGGAATTTGACTTCCTGATCCAGCCTCGGGTCAGTAGATCGTGGAAGTAGCTCTTCATTTCCTGGTACAGGGGGCCAGGCACTGATATGTAGGCTATGTGTGTTTGACTGGCTCAGTGTCTTTGAGGGAGATGGTCATGTGCAACTTGTCTTTGAGAAGGAATTACACTATTCTCTAAGCATCTGTTTCACCACCTGTCTCTGGTCCTCACTAAGATGACTTAAATTTACAGGTGGATCCCACTGTTCACTGGCATTACTTGTGGCCTTCATGCTGGTATGACTGGTATGGCTGTAACCATCTCAAAAATCTGTGCAGACAGCACTGTCTTGATGGGTTGCACTGTGCCAATCGAAGTGCACCCTCACAGAACAATGTCATGTGGCGAAGTGTGGGAACATGGGAAGTTGTGGTTTTCCTTCCAAATAGCTGCGTAGTTGTGGTCCTTGAGAAATAGTTCTAATTACAGCATTTACTATTTCTATTTAAGGATAACTTCAGTGCATTCTGAATCTGATGAGTTTGTTTCTGGCCTGGTTTGCCTATTTGACCAGAGATTTTCAAGTCTTTGCGCCAGCATGGGCTTGGCTGTTGCAGCTGAGTGCTATCATTGGCTGCATGTTGACTCGTGAGCGTACAGTAAATTGGGATTGGTGCAGAGAGTCATGACTAGCAACATTAAGAGGGGTGAGAAAAGAGGGTTTCCCACTTCTTTATGTTGCATTCTTTGGTCTTCTATGCCTCTATGCGTATTTAGCTCTTCCCCAGTATGTGCTGCTGCTGAGAGACAAAATGGCAAACTTTGTTTGCTGGCACAGATATAAAGGAGCAACAATTCTGAAAGGCCATCATCTTCTAACTTGTCCACTTCTTCTTGTTCTAGGTACTTCATTACATGAGTCACTAGTGAAACGAGGGACTTTCCCTCAATATATGCTCCTTGCTCCCTTGATAAGTCAAGAAAGTCATACATTTTCTCTAGTCAGGGTATATCTCCCAACGCTGCCATGATGTATACAGGATAGGAGAATCCTTTAATGCAGGAGCTGACTCTGAACTGGGTGGCCTTTAGTGTATTTGATGATCTCTAGCTTGCCTCAGATGACATGCTCAACCATCATCTCCTCCAACAGTAACAACTTTTTCACTGCACCCTGCCTTTGGTGTATTATGGAGGATTAGCTGCTTCAGAATTCGGCCGCCAGGAAATGGACACTTGACATCTGAAGAGCAATCCAAGGGGTGTCTCCATAATGTTACACCTCTGAAAATGGGGAGAAATAATCACAGAGTGATTGTTGTTTCCTCAATGAGAACTTTTGCTCCAATAGAATAATCACATATAAACACAATTTATAAATGACATAGCTACATGACAGGATGAATGTAGTGCGTTACAGCAGTAATCTTATGTGACATAACTCATTTTCTCAACAGTTTCTGCTCATTAATATGTAGCTTCTGCTCAATAAACGTGTGCAAAACTCATTAGAAATTATTAGATAAATGATATAAATGCAACTGGGTGAAGCACATTGAGCATCTTATGAGTACAAGATGGTAGACACACTTGCTGTAATAATGAGCTGCAGTCTAATTAGTGATGAGTGCTATTGAGCACAAACACGTTACCATGCCCACCAAACACTGCTCTATCTTACTCAAAATAAAAACACTCTTGAAACACTCTCAATATGTTAGAAAATAATTATGACCAGTTACCATTGAACAGCTCAGAACACCATCTACGTACCTGAAAACAGGGAGAATTAATGTGATAACTTGTTGTTTCCTCAATGAAAAGTTTTACTCGAATGAAGAAAACTGTGCAGTTTTCCTTGGTAAGTGGGTGGAGACAGAAGCAATTGACTTCAAACTTGCAGGTCAAAGCTACTTGGCAGATCAGATAATGCTACTACAGCTCAGCTCTTAACAAAATATAAATATATTAATAAAAAAAATAACAAATTATAATTCCTTTTACCCTTACCACAGGATTTTAATATTTTTACATACCATGAATTTACTCTTCAACTTGCATTAGACCATTGGTATTATCTTTTTCTAGTTTGTCACATGACCCGTTCTTTATTTGATTGAACCTTCCAAATGTGGCTTTACAGGACACACAGGAAGCTGTCTTTAAAAGGTCCGGGTTTACTTTACATAGAATGATTAAGCAAAATCCGGAAATTCCAAATCACCTTGCAACACAATGTATCTGTAATGTACGTGGTGAAAAATGTCCTGCAGTGCATGATGCTCAGATGGAGGCAATAAGTACGGATGGAGGAAAAAGCTACATAAGGGTCAAGTAAACTGGTTAAAAGAACTTATAGGGGAAGTCAAAAAAATAACAGAGCATCTTTCTTCAGCATCTACTGGTAACAAAGACAAGAAGAAGCTTCACTCCATATCCTCTTAAACTGATGGCATGCCAAAATTCCTACTCCTACAGGAACTAGAGAAGCCGTTATTTCCGAGCCAGATTTTAATGATATAGCCCTACTGCTTATATAAAGTCCAAAGAAAGTTACTAATGGGCCTGATGTATCTGTTTCTTCTTCGGTCTTTCTTGGAAATTATGCAGACTGATCTATCAGTATGAATTATATGGAGAAAACTATATACAGGGGGTGCTGCACTGAGTTAAGAACACTATTGGTGGTTTTATTATATATATATATATATATATATGTATATATATATATATATATATATATACTTGAAAATACACACATATATATATATGTGTGTATATATATATATATATATATATATATATACACACATATAATAAAACCACCAATAGTGTTCTTAACTCTTAACTCCATTCAACATTTAACCATTCAACAGTAAATCAAGTTACTGACCTTTCCTGGTAATACATTCCCAGAGATGACTTCAGACAGGCAGGCAGGAACAAAGGGGGTCATTGTTGAGGTCCTCAAACACTATAATTGTTTGAGCAAGCTGACCTCGATATTTGTGACCTATAAAAGCATATATAAAAGTTATGCAATGAGAGACATGGACTTTGTTGGAAAATGAGTTTTCCATCTAGTGTAACACCTCTATCCAGCCAATAATATGATCATTTCTGATTGGTGTCTGTGATTTACCATTTTTTTCACCTGTAGATCATATTTTTCCATAGGAATGTACATTTTCAAAACTTGCACAGCACAGTTCTCTTTACAGATGTACACCTCAGCAAAACATTTAATCTCATATCCAAATGCAGGCCACAGGTGAACAAAGAGTAATATCTATTAATATCCGTCAGAAACACTAAATCTCAATCATTATAATAATGTTTTTTTGCATGTATCATGCAGTGGTCACTTGGTCAGTTCCTGTGCATACCAGAGCACCAGTAGAGGAAATCAGAAGTCAATACAGATTAATTAGTGCCATTTAAAATCTGATTTATGAATGCTAAAAGAGTTAGTTACTTAAAGGTCTATGATTGGAGGAAGTATCCAACCAAAAATATCCCACCCTATTCCTTCAGGCCTCCTCTGACTACTGCTGCAGGTTTGAGACTAGTAGCCTAGTAGACTAGTAGTAGACTAGTAGCCTTCTCTTGTTTTTCGACTCAGTGGGTGTGTGCTGTTAACTAACACTTTAATTATGTGCACACTTTTGCTGTTATTCTTGAAATCATAAAATGATTGGGTTTGGCTTATTATTATATTATATTATATCATATTATATTATATTATATTATATTATATTATATTATATTAGTGGCTGTAGTAATCAACAGTAAACTAGATTAGCACCACAAATATAACAAAGTAGATTTATTTAAATATGTCTACTTTACTTGAGTATTTCCATATTATGCAACTTTATACTTCTGCTCCACTACATTATCACATTTGTGACTGTAAGTACATTTTGCTATGATGCTTACATACCTTTACCTTAGTAAGGTTTTGAATGCAGAACTTTTATTTGTAGTCAAGTATTTTCATAGAGGGGTATTAGTACTTTTGCATACCCACAGCCTGACTGCACCTGTGTTACCTGGTGGGTAACCTGTGTGTGTGTGTGTAAGTCTTGCTGGTCTGTTGTTAAAGTCTCTTAAATTGAGTCCTGTGTGCAGCCACAGAAAGGTCCATGCTCCTAGTAGTTACATTAGATCAGCTCCAGTTGTAGCATAACAGTTACAGAAGGCTGTGTTGTGTTTGCTGCCACAGAAAAGACATCAAAAGTCCCTGTTTATGTAACGTTACCATGTCGTCTTCTTGTAACATTAATCTTCACAGCAGCATGGGTCTGGACTGTGTAAAGCTAACATTAGTTAGCAGCTACGAGTCAGCCTAAAGTCAGTTGCTGTCATGCATGTCCAGGCTAACCACGGTGACTAAGGTACAACGGTGTCCACAACGATAACGCAGCAGATGACAAGATGATCCACGGGGCTCTGGCTAGTAGTCAGGAGCTGATGAGATGCCTGGACATAGTAGACATGCTGCAGTTTCTCTGCTTTTCTCCTGGAGTCTCTCACACGATGAAATTTCAAAAGCCCGTCACTGTTTTTATTTGAAAGAGGATAGTATCACTGCTGTGTTATTCCACATATTTGTCAGTTGATTCTAAACAGAGAGCATGAACTCGTGTATTCCAACACTGACAACATTTTCCATAATAGTTACAGAAGGCAGAAGATATTAACACTTGTAAATGGTAAATGGTCTGTATTTGTACAGCTCCTTTCTAGTTATTTCAACTACTCAAAGCGCTTTTACATGACATCCTCATTCACCCATTCACACATCATTCATACAGGAGGACTTGTGTCATCCTGTCATAAAAACGTGATTTGCTGGATGAATGGATCAAACGCTGGACTTTTGACTCAGGAAACTGGGTTTTGAGTCCCATTTGAACTCATAAGTCAGTGTGGACCTTTTACTTTTAGACTTTGATAACTTTTATTATTGTTTTCAGTTTTCAGTGGCAGTTTGATTAGGCTACTATTTAGCTTTCTGCCCCAAAACTAGAATATAAGAAATCAATAAATAATAACTATTTTTAGGGGGAAAAAATCTAGGATATATTTCTTACATTCCATTTAAAAATACAAATCTTTTTATCTTGCGGGTCCGAGGAGGATTAACACCGGAGTATAAATACACACTCCACATACCCATTGGCAAGCCAAGTCCCTTCACACTGAACCATTACCACCGCTTTAGGTCTGCAGCAGTGTAACATGTTATCATTTAACAGTATAATTTCATTCTCTCTGTTCTCACACACACACACACACACACACGCTGTATGCTTGCCTGTATTTTTTTTAGACTTATTAGTAATTTATACCAATTGCTGCTTGTAGATTATTTGAATAGTAGTTCAATTCAATTCAATTCAATTTATTTGTATAGCCCAATATCACAACAGAGTGTCTCACAGTGCTTTACAAAGTTCACTGAAATAAACAAGTGTAAGCGAACAAACAATCTAATAAAGAGTCCAGCAGTCGATGAGGCCAATGGATCAGTCCGATGGATCAGTCCGAGGCATCACCTGCCCTTTATGACCCTCCTTCTTTGTTGTTTAGCAAATGAAGTATAATTGATTACGGATCGTTGTGCTGAGTTAAATAAACTCTATAATGTATCTAAAGAGCAGGTGTTTGTGATCATTGTGCACATGTGTTATGGTAACAGCTGGTTATGATAGTCAGTGCTCGGATTCAGGATAATCCCAAAGAGGCCTCATTAAATCAGATGCCTGACAGGAGCATTTTAATCTGTGTATTTGTCTGTGTAAACACAGATCCCACACAAACACACAATAAACAGGAAATCTTGACTGTGCTGAGAAGAGGTCTGCTGATATGTTTATATCACCAGTGGCATGTGAAAGCCTTTACTGTAAGGGCTTATGCTTTCTGCTTTCAGATTTAGTCATCATTTGCCTTCCTCCGGTATACAGAAAATAAGATGTTATCACCTCTACATATTTTCTCTGGGCTCTGTTTTGTCTTAGCACAGCTCTTCAGCCAGTACCAACATGAAATGTGGTAAATGGTTAAATGGCTGTCATATATCTCCCAGCAACTCTCGTTGGTGCCTTCATGGAGACACAGCCAAGAATGTATGAGAATCATGAAGCCTTGACATAACAGCAGGGTTAGAAGAATAGAGTGATTGTTGTGTGGGTATGTAGGTCAGCTCAGTTATATTATAATTGACAGTGGTAAGAAAAGTGAGGAAGAGTGACAAACTGTTGTTGCAGCTGTTGGTTAAAGAGGTTTTACATTGTTTTGACAAATTAGAAAACATTAATTTGATCAGAATATAAAAGCTTTAATTGTCCCTTTTTTGTTGGTCAGGTCGAGGTGTTAAAACGATGCGTTTTCATTCCCTTTTAGCTCTGTTCTGATTATGAGTTGAAGAAAAAGCATGGTGTGGTGTGGTGACTGAGGAGGACAGTAGGGCAGTAGATGTACTGTAATGTTCACAGGCCAAAAATGTCATTAAAATGATTATTTTAACCACTGCTTGGCTACATGGGAGGGGCTCTGCAAAAAATTCCCATAAAGGCTGCAATGAAAGCATCAACTGGGATTTAGAAACTGTTGCCAAATACATAGTATATACTAAATGCACAGTGTGTGGCCTATCCAGCTCTCACAACGACTCATATGGCTCCATTATGCCTGTGTTACCTAATGTCTGTTAACATTAACTTGGGCTGATCATATCTGCTGAGAGCTTCATGGGACCTGGCCTGCATCCAGGCCTCTGCAGAGCACGCAGCGGAAAACATAGTTTTGAATGATGCGCACATCTGGGCATACCGAAATGTATGTAGGGTTTAATTACATGTAACTAATTACATGTAATAAAATGATGATATAAATGTGATTGTAATCCATTACACTCACAAGAAAAAATATGTAATTAAATGACTGGTACTTATCAAAATGTTAGTGAGGTTACATCCAAATATATTTGTATGGGTAAAAAGCTTATATGTAGAGTATAACGTTCTTTCTGTGGTAAAGCATCCTTTTGCGTGCAGGAATGTTTTCTTGCAATATTTCTGGACAGCGTGGGTCAGCAAAGCCATTGGGACAAATGTGAGTACTGTGGGTAGGATGACCTACAGGGTGGTGTTTCTACATTTAGACAGGCTCCATTCATTTGGTGGTGCAAATTCAAATAAGAGAACCAATCAAATCAACTGCGACTCTGACTGCGACCAGCCAACCACGGCAAGACGGGTGGCCATACTGTTGGACAAGAACGCCTTTCAGTGGTGGAAATTAGACAGTATTTTCCTCAGTCTTAATTTAGGTCACAATGAAGAACTTTCAGTAAAGGTTTCAACAATCAGTGTTGGGTACTCTTGTGAGGATTACACTGTCTTTTCAGCTTTATACTGTACTGCAGGGACGATGCATTCTTGTAGGCCAGCTTGAGGTTAGCATTTCACTGGTCCCCTTGACAAAAGGCCAACGGGATTTTTCTGTTGGATTTTAGATTATTGCTGAAAATCAGCCCAGATATGTTTGCCTACAAGTTTTGTTCAGAAGGATAATCTTCACAAACCCTTTGATTTTGAAGCTTAAATTCAGAAGTAAGAATCTAAAGTTAGGCTATAAACATCCTACACCATGGTCACAATGTCGTGATTGGGACCACCACTAAGATACACCACAATCTGAGAAAACTACAATTGGGAAATATTATAAATTAGTAAATCTACAAGTTGGAAAGTTGACCTAAGATAATTTGCTAGAGAGTGGCTATATACACAGCTAGAGCCTATAAAGGCGGTGAGTAGACGGGTGTCTGTGTTCACAGTAATGCCCCAGACAACCTCTGTAGTTTCATTTAGCCACCTGGTAGCTACCACTGTTTGTCATAAACATGATCAAATGATGATTAGTCATTACATTTTTAACTATCAACACTGCCTATTGACAAGGTCTGCGGCTCATGAAATTATTACACAGAGGTAAATTATTGCACCAGGTGAGTCCAGAGTCTTATAATAATAATAATAATATAACAACATGTACACTCAGAGTGAGGAGTTGTATTGATTAATGGCCACAGGCAGGAATGATCTCCTGTAGCGCTCTGTAGTGCATCATGGCACAATTAGTCTGGCGCTGAAAGAACTCCTGTGTCTGACCAGCACGTGGGTTAGACACATGATCACAAACTAATCTCAGTTGTTGTCTCACACTAATATTTCATGTTTTTCTCCTGATCAGGGCCCATATTTGTCTCCTTTCACTTTTTTTCTTAACCTTCGGACAACATAAGGCTAGCAGTTCTCCTGTTTCCTGTCTTTATACTAATCTCAGCTGATCGCCTGCTGGCTCTAGCTTTAGATTTAGCATACACACAGGAGAGTGGTATCAAGCTGCACATTCAACCCTTTGCAAGAAAGCAAGCACACATTTCCCAAAAAGTCAAGATATTGCTTTAGGAGACTTCTTTCAATATACTGTATTTTGATAATAAATATAGATAAATATATTTTCATGACCAAATCACAACATTGTTTTCTATCCTAGTTAGGAATGAAAGGGAATATTGACTTGTCTGAAACTGGAGTTTCTGGCCCTGCAGACAGTCGTACTGCTCAGTGCAGAGTTCTGACCCAGTGCTTATGTAAGAAGCTTTTGGCCCGTGTTTAACAGCGGACTGAGGTGAAAGATAAATTGTTCTCTCTCGTTCTTACTCTCGAATGCAAATAAAAAAAGTTTTCACATTTCTTATGACTCTAAACTGCTGTTAAAGGGATAGTTTGTACTATTAGAAGTGGGGTTGTATGAGGTGTTTATTTAGCATGTTCACCTACAGTAGATTGCAGTCAATATTCTCCCAGTTTGGCAAAGCAAGCAGATAGTGCACACTTAAGCTGATAGTTTTTCTAGGTGGGTGTTATTTGGTGGCTAACATGTTTTCCAGACGTCCTGGCTGCTCCTCCAAACTGGGGGCATTCTGACTGCAATCTATTGTTGGTGATGCACTAACAATGGAAAAGTACCTCCAATAATCCAAACTATCCCTTTAAGTTAAAGAGGGCTCTAGGGGTCCTTAAGGTTTCATAAAAGCAGATTTGAGATGGCTGCAGTGCTCACAGACCTTCTGACACATTATTGCACAAAGATCAGAGGTCATGATCAAAAACACAGCAGCTGAGGCGTCGTGTACTGTATGTTTAATTCACAATGAGGTCTGCTTGGCCTACTGTTTGCTGTTGATTGGGCATTTGTACACTACTTTTCTTTTTTCTTGTTTTTGCATTCATCAGGGATACAAACAGTGAAAATAAAGCTGGCATTGAGTGCTCACTTTCCATGCATCCTCATTGTGTACACTCGTTGATGTGATGCCCGTCTCCTCTCCGAGTATATACAGTGGTGTGAAAAAGTATTTGCCCCCTTACAGATTTCTTCTGTTTTTGCTTTATTGTCACACTTGTGTTTGTGTTGTTTCAGATTATCAAACCAATTTTAATATCAGACAAAGATGACCTGAGTAAACACAAAAAGCAGTTTTTAAATGATGATTTCATTTATTAAGGGAAAAAAGCTATCCAATTACTTTTTCACATAGGGCCAGGTTGGTTTGGATAGCTTTTTTCCCTTAATAAATGGAATCATCATTTAAAAACTGCTTTTTGTGTTTACTCAGGTTGTCTTTGTCTGATATTAAAATTGGTTTGATGATCTGAAACATGTAAGTGTGACAATAAAGCAAAAACAGAAGAAATCTGTAAGGGGGCAAATACTTTTTCACACCACTGTACATGTAGTCATGTGATCCCCTGAGAGCTGCTCTTAAAGGTTACTCTTACTATAAGTAGCGTGATAATTGTGTCTCATTCTTCACACCCAACATTTCTACTCATTGTGACATTTACCAATATGTCTTTTACATGGTGGACTTGACGTAATCTAGGTGTTGGCAATTCATATGTCTTAAAAACAAGATGTGCAAATTAGCCTAGATTAGCCCCATTGTTTCATAGTGCTGCACCTTTCATGTATGCTGTAGTAATGAAACCGGTGATGCACCTCTCCATGAGGAATCTTCTACTTTATAGGAGCTGTAATGTCACCCAATGCAGGAAAATCAACTGAAAATATTTCTTATGGCGACTTTTTTGAAATTTTTCTACCTTCTTTTATTTGGATGGAAACCTGACAGTGAGGACCCTCACTATGCACAGTATCTTAATGAGGCTCTGAACGAGCAAAGCTGATTGATTACTGCAGAAGTGGTTGCTTCTGAATCACTACTGTGACACAACACAGTGTTCCCTTTTGCAAAATAGTTGAAATTGTGAAGGTTCTGCAGTGGCAACATGTGTTCTCCCCTGCACTTTAATGAACAGGGGTTTTATCATGATTTGTTCAATCTTAATTGCAGTAGATCTGAGATGATCTCTGATATTGGCAGCGTGGTCATTTTTTTACAAAGGGTTTACCCACAATATGAATAAACGTGCCCCTTTTAGGAAGGACAGAGTTAAAGGGAGGGATAACCTTTGGTTTTCTCTCACTGACTTGCTTTTAGGCAAGTGAGAATCAAATGTTCTTTGGTAAGATGAATGTAGGATGACCTGCTCTGACCAGGCACACATAATGTATACTATATATATAATATATTGTCTGACTGAATACATGTGAATGCAGAGTAAATGTTGGTTGTGCTGCTTTCTACTGCTGAATAATATAGTGATCTGCTTTTACATTCTCTGTCACCAATGTTGAAGCCATATGACTAAGGCGTCTTCTGGACGTTTCGTTTCCCAGTGGTATGAATGTTGATGCTCTTTAATGATATACTTACTGAATCAAATGTTAGTGGTGATGCAACCACTTAGGTTGGGGAATAAAGTGAACAACCCACATAGTCACTGACTACAATTCTTCAAACTGATTGACGATTCCAGTCAGTGGAGGGATTTGTGATTTCCATCTGTAGCACACTGACTGAATAACTGCACTAGCCAAGTAATTAGTGCTCCAGCTGGACCCTGACCAGAGAGGCAGGTAATGAAAACCAAAAGCATTACAAGATCACCTTATGCAAATGGGGAAACAGGAGCAAATGAGAAAGCTGGAATCTGATCGAGAAATCATTATGAATCTACTTTTACTACAAGGGTCTGAGAGCTGTTGGCGACTATATTTTTTTCTTCCCAGAAAAGTGCACAGATGCAGTTTTATGAAGCTGTTGGAGCCAGAGTACATGACTTGTTGTAGGTTATGTGACATCGTCTACCTTTACTGATTAGAGAGCTTTATGTTTGAGTGTTCTGCTTGATTTTCCGGGATGGACCCTTTTCATGGCAGCCGTCAAGGCAGGAAAAGCACAAGTGGAATTGATAACATTAGTAATGGCTGAATTCCATTTAGGTGAGCCAGTTCCAGGGCTCTGGTATTGTGCTTGCTCACTCACACCCCCTCATACTGGTAGAGGTGATGGAAAGAAGCCATTGTTAATGCTATTATTTACATTGTCAGCTGTGAAAAGGGTCTATTACATGTAGGTTTGTCAGCAGCTAGTTTATAACATGACTGACATTTAGCAAACTATCAGATAGACAGCTAGACAATGATCTGACAGGATCAATGAAACAACAGATAGTAGCTTTACTTTGGACCCTCACTCGTGCAAAATAAACACACTCATTTGTTTTGGTGGCCTGTAAGTGTACACCATATTTAGAATATTTTCTCTGCTTGGCATTGCTGTCAGACAGCCCTTTCTTACAGGGAACTGAAGCCATTCTTTCCTTCTGCTCACTTGAAAGCCTCTATTGACAGAAATAGTCATTTTACATGGGCGTAGCTGTTCTACAGTCAGTTTACTTGTGATCCCTTTTACATGATATATGGTCCGTGATCTGTTTGTCCATATTGCACCCCTTCACTCTGTCACGTAATATAAACAGCTACATGTTGTTTACAGAGTTGCATGAAATTGTCTTTTCAAAAAACAATTTAACACTTAATATGTTCAAGAATGAGGGAAACCATGTCTGAATTCACTGTGTCACTTCACATTAGACATGATGTTTTCTTTAAACTGTAAACAGGAAATGTCACATGACACTGCTGCATTCTTGCCTCGTTGTGCACATGGGGACTGATGCTGAAAGCTGAAGCTAAGTGAATACATGACAGGCCATTAACGTCAACTAGTTGTATATGCATACACTGTATGTAGTCCCCTGTTTAGGGAGGATTTTATGCATAAATATGCATAAATATTCCGAATTTGGTGTTTCAATAAAAATCCATCTTTCCATCTTGATTGAATGTGCAAATTACAGTTTGTTTGTTTGTGCAGTTGGTCCTGCAGGACTATCCTTAATACAGAAACGACAATCAACAGTTCAATTGTAAATGCTGCAGACAAATTTAGCCACAGAAGTAACGGTGTATGGTGTCATGTGGGAGAAAAGATACATTGACAGATACAGAGATGAGGAAGATTTCCATCAGGCATTTGAATCAATTGCTTTTGTCACCAAGATCTCGGGAGGAGATCTAAGCAGGTTTCCTCATTGAATGAATACGTGTGTGTAATGCAAATAAAATTAGTGTATCTGTTAATTTCAACAATTAGGAAAACGCATCAATATATATCGTAGAAATTAACTTTCAGACTGTGTGTGCCCGAGATCCACAACAGTTTAATGACAAGGTGAGATTTAACCACCGCCCGGAAGCAAGATACCAGCTGTAAAATCTTACAAGTAATTCTGAAGTTGACAGGCAGCTGTCAAGGGGAATCACGGACTGTGGTAATGGGATCACATTTGTCGGAGCGCTTCACACGCCTGGCAAAAGTGTTCTGCACTTGCTCTATTACTTCATATAGTATACAGTGGGTACGGAAAGTATTCAGACCCCTTCACTTTTTCCACATTTTGTTATGTTACAGCCTTATTCCAAAATGGATTCAATTCTTTTTTTTTCCTCATCAATCTACACACAATACCCCATAATGACAGAGCAGAAACCAAGCCATGAAGTCAAAGGAATTGTCTGTGGACCTCCGAGACAGGATTGTATCGAGGCACAGATCTGGGGAAGGGTACAGAAAAATTTCTGCAGCATTGAAGGTCCCAAAGAGCACAGTGGCCTCCGTAATTCGTAAATGGAAGAAGTTCAGAACCACCAGGACTCTTCTTAGAGCTGGCCGCCCGTCCAAACTGAGCAGTCGGGGGAGAAGGGCCTTGGTCAGGGAGGTGGCCAAGAACCCGATGGTCACTCTGACAGAGCTCCAGCGTTACTCTGAGGAAATGGGAGAACCTTCCAGAAGGACAACCATCTCTGCAGCACTCCACCAATCAGGCCTTTATGGTAGAGTGGCCACACGGAAGCCTCTCCTCAGTAAAAGGCACATGACAGCCCGCTTGGAGTTTGCCAAAAGGCACCTAAATGACTCTCAGACCATGAGAAACAAGAATCACGCTGTGGGGATGTTTTTCAGCGGCAGGAACTGGGAGACTAGTCAGGATAGAGGGAAAGATGAATGCAGCAAAGTACAGAGACATCCTGGATGAAAACCTGCTCTGGAGCGCTCAGGATCTCAGACTGGGGCGACGGTTCACCTTCCAACAGGACAATGACCCGAAGCACACAGCCAAGCTAACGAAGGAGTGGCTTCGGGACAAGTCTGTGAATGTCCTTGAGTGGCCCAGCCAGAGCCCTGACTTGAACCCCATTGAACATCTCTGGAAAGACCTGAAAATAGCTGTGCAGCGACGCTCCCCATCTAACCTGACAGAGCTTGAGAGGATCTGCAGAGAAGAATGGGAAAAACACCCCAAATGCAGGTGTGCCAAGCTTGTAGCATCATACCCAAGAAGACTTGAGGCTGTAATCGCTGCCAAAGGTGCCTCAACAAAGTACTGAATAAAGGGTGTGAATACTTATGTACATATGATATTTCAGTTTTTTATTTTTAATACATTTTCAAAAATTTCTAAAAAACTTTTTTCACTTTGTCATTATGGGGTATTGTGTGTAGATTGATGAGGGAAAAAAAGAATTGAATCCATTTTGGAATAAGGCTGTAACATAACAAAATGTGGAAAAAGTGAAGGGGTGTGAATACTTTCCGTACCCACTGTATACACATACACTATACACACATACACTATACACTGCTCTCATTATCCTCGCAGGAGCAGCAGCAGCAGGCAGAAAAGCTCCTCTAACACATTGCATTCTTTGCGCTTGCCCCCAGCAAACAATGTTCGCAACTGGTTAACTTCAAACACATAGCAACTAAGATAATATGCTCAGCGATCAAGTGGTTTTATTATGAGAACACTGTTGCTAGGTAACATGGACGGCAAAAGACTCCTCGCTGTGGGCATCTAAGCTGAAGCTAGCGAGCAGCTAGTGTTAAATTATAGCTGGAAATGTGACGCTGTATGAGTAGCTTCCATGACCTCCACCATTTCTGAAAATGCAAATTGTGAACTAGGAGTTTTCAGAAATTTTCCTCTTCCAAAGTTGTGAATACAGAGTGGGGATTCACATTCGCAGAAGGCACCGATAGATACCTAAACAGAGCTACAAAGGAGACTAAATGTTGGACTTACATTGGACAAATATCTAATCTGTGCTAAGCAGCACAAGGCAAGCAGAGTGTGGCGTGAGCGTGGACACTAAAGGAAGAAAGGTAACAGGCAAAACAATAACATGAGGAATAACTCAGAATGTACAATACTGCACGACCAAAAACAACTGGTTACCCGTCACAACCTGGCTCAGGGGGTGTGACAACTAGGAGGTTTTGCATAAAACGGGAGCCATTTATTAAAACAAATTTTTTAAAAAAGACAATGATGCAGGGTGGATGCCAGCTGTTGGAAGGGAGGGGGCGATGGATCACACAGACCAGCTTTTATAGCGTGAAGACCAGGTGAGCTAAATAGCTGATGACCCTCCCACAGGACGGGAAATTTGTGGAATTTTTTGTCTTCTTTGCTATGCTGTGTATGCCCAGCTAGAGTTTGTTACCAGTCTTTAAAAGGGAAGAGGAGGAGAGGTCCTTCAATTTGCTGATTTCCTGAAGGGTTGTGGTTCTGCCTGCATTTTTCTCTCACTGTGCAATATTCATCTACTAAATTACATTGTGTTTGATACAATAACTCATTGTTTATATAATTCCAACAAAAGCACAACTTGTCAAATATGCATAATAAATGTGCATAAACACAAAGTTGAGTGTTGAGTGAGTGGCTAAAGGGGATCCACTAAAAGTTAGAGAGTCAAAGGAGCAATAATCTCTTTTTGTTTTGACAAGGTGGTGTTGGTGGTGGTGTTAAAGCATTTCACCGTGGTGTAGTTTGTTTATACGTTAGCTTTGTACTGATGGCAACTGCAATTATGCTTCAAAGATCATAAAAGTGGCGTTCATTTGTAGAGATTATCTTGCTGAACAAAACATGTAAGTATCTTAAACTTTCCTCCCCACAGAGCTGATTTTCTGCAATTGGATTATTGGACTTCGGCTTTTTGTTGAGAGAACCAGGCCGATGCTAACTTCTGGGTTGGCCTCAGCACTATGGCACTCTGTTCAAGCACATTCAAGTGTGGCCCAGAGGTGCAAATGTTACTTATCTCAAACTCTCTCTCTGTCTCTCTCTCTCTCTTACAGGAATCCTGTCTGCAACAGGAAATGGCTATGTCATTTATATGACCATCAAACGGAAGACCAAGCTGAAGCCTCCTGAGCTCATGACTGTTAATCTAGCCATTTTTGATTTTGGCATATCAGGTAATGGTTTATGTGTGTGGTTACTGTAGTCGTCAAATGATCCAAAATACTCTAAGTAATTACATCATTTTCAAAAGTGACAAATGTAAGAGAGAATGAAAAAAGTGTATGATCATTTGTTACAGAAAAAATAACAAAAAAAGCGAGTAAGAGTAAGTAAGAATTGGCTTGGTCAACTAGTGGAGTGAAAACAATGATGCTGTAGATCACTGGAGGGACTGAAAATGATTGAAAACTCTGCTAACAGATAAATAGTCACCTGAAAATGCAGCCACTTTGTTTTCAGTACCCCTGGTTGGGCCTTCAAGTTTCTCTGTCTTTTGAACAAAGGGCTCTCTCTGAACTCAGTTTCCCAGAGTCCTTCACACATACAGTGGGTACGGAAAGTATTCAGACCCCTTCACTTTTTCCACATTTTGTTATATTACAGCCTTATTCCAAAATGGATTAAATTTTTTTTCCCTCATCAATCTACACACAATACCCCATAATGACAAAGTGAAAAAAGTTTTTTAGAAATTTTTGAAAATGTATTAAAAATAAAAAACTGAAATATCACATGTACATAAGTATTCACACCCTTTATTCAGTACTTTGTTGAGGCACCTTTGGCAGCGATTACAGCCTCAAGTCTTCTTGGGTATGATGCTACAAGCTTGGCACACCTGCATTTGGGGTGGTTTTCCCATTCTTCTCTGCAGATCCTCTCAAGCTCTGTCAGGTTAGATGGGGAGCGTCGCTGCACAGCTATTTTCAGGTCTTTCCAGAGATGTTCAATGGGGTTCAAGTCAGGGCTCTGGCTGGGCCACTCAAGGACATTCACAGACTTGTCCCGAAGCCACTCCTTCGCTATCTTGGCTTTGTGCTTCGGGTCATTGTCCTGTTGGAAGGTGAACTGTTGCCCCAGTCTGAGATCCTGAGCGCTCTGGAGCAGGTTTTCATCCAGGATGTCTCTGTACTTTGCTGCATTCATCTTTCCCTCTATCCTGACTAGTCTCCCAGTTCCTGCCGCTGAAAAACATCCCCACAGCATGATGCTGCCACCACCATGCTTCACCGTAGGGATGGTATTTGCCAGGTGATGAGCGGTGCCTAGTTTCCTCCAGACGTGACGCTTGGCATTCAGGCCAAATAGTTCTATCTTGGTTTCATCAGACCAGAGAATCTTGTTTCTCTGCCAAAGTCTGATCTTCAGAGCAACAGGAGCACACCAGCAAGTTAGCACCGAGCTGCTAACTATTAAGGAACAAAGGAGTGACCAGATTCCTCCAACCTGCAACCAGGACAGCAAGGACAAAGAACCAGAACCTTCTTCCAGTCTGCTTCATCAACAGGCTGAGAAAGCAGCACACTGAAGGACCTTCTTCAACAGACATTAAAGAGACATGAAGCATCAGGATGGAGAGGAAGAGGAGGAGAGAGGAGCCCAGTGCATCATGGGAGTCCCTCGGCGGTCTAAGCCTATGGCAGCATAACTAGGGGCTGGTCCAAGGCCTGATCCAGCCCTAAACTATAGGCTTTATCACTAAGGAAGGTTTTTAGTCTACTCTTAAATGTAGAGAAGGTGTCTGCCCCCTGAACCCAAACTGGAAGGAGGTTCCACAGGAGAGGAGCCTGATAGCTGAAAGCTCTGGCTCCATCACTACTTTAGAGGACTTTAGGAACCACCAGTAGACCTGCAGTCTGGGAGCACAGTGCTCTAGTGGGGTAGTACGGTACTATAAGCTCTTTAAGATATGATGGAGCCTGAACATTAAGAACCTTGTAGGTGAGGAGAAGGATTTTAAACTCTATTCTAGATTTTACTGGAAGCCAATGAAGAGAAGCCAGTACAGGAGAAATATGGTCTCTTCTCTTAGTTCTAGTTCAGAACACGAGCAGCAGCGTTCTGGACCAGCTGGAGAGTCTTTAAGGACTTATTGGGGCAGCCTGATAATAATGAGTTACAATAGTCCAACCTAGAAGTGACAAATGCGTGGACTAATTTTTCTGCATACATTTTAGCAATATCACGTAGATGGAAAAAGGCAGACAATGTTCTGCTGCTGACTTTATGTCCTTAAGGCAGACTTGGAGTTTCAATAAAACCAAATTAATAGTTTAGTATTTTGTGAGACTGAATCAGTGAAATCTTTTTCCTTGTTTATCGAGGTGGTGCCCCAATCAAGGTGGACTTTACACGAATCCCTATTCATTTATATAATTATAATTTATCTTAGATAATTATTAATTATTTCTGCAAGGTACCATTCACATTCACTATGAACCTGTATGTGACCCCAAACCCTGAATATAAAGTGGCAGACTGAAGTTTCAGCCAACTCTTCTCCCTTTCAGTACTTCATACACGGTGCACTAACTTACTCTTTGCATTACAATCGATTCAGTTATTCATTTGCAGGGTGTCAGATGAATGAAGTAGTTTCCATTCCCATAGTTGTTTCTTTCCTTCTCTTGATAAGATGAGGCTGTCTATGTGTTGGCTGCCTCTTCATTGAATTTCATCTTGTATTACTATTTGAGCACTGTCACTATGTATTGCATCTCAAATTGTTGTCCTCCTCTAATTATTCCATCCTGTAATGTCAGGACTAATTTAAATTAATCACTTATTGACCTTCTCCCTTATTAACTTTGGGAAACTGACATGTGTCTTAAATTCCTTTTGATCTCAGAGGAATGCTTTGACATTTAGATTTTTATTCTGTCCTCTCTCATCATGGGACATATGTTAACACATTTCCCCTTCAGCTACTAATAGCGTAATTCTGCCTATGAAGGTGACTTTAGTTGTCATGGGGAATATTAGTCAGCCTAAGAAAATAATGCCTTTCAATGCTCTGAAAGAGCTTCTTTAAGAAATGCTGCATTAGAAATAGGAGGTATCGAGTCTGATGTATCAGACACATAGAGCCAAAGAAAAAGATGCTATTGAATTGTGGATAAATCGGATCCAAGGCTCTGTTTTTGTGGCAGTGCCATGAAACCTTTCCTTTCTGCCTTGGTGTCACTGTGCACTCAAGTCGTGCTGCTCTTGTCTTTCCAGACAACAATGGTTATTGTTCCTTGAGGCTCAGTGGCTTCAGAGCTATGAAGCCAATGATGTGACTGCTTGAGAGTGTATTTCTTAACCTACACCCTCTGATCCATCACCCGGCCTCTGGAGACAATGATGAAGAAGGCATACTGTATTAATCATGGTGGATGATTATTGTATACCACATTCTGTATATAAAGGCGGAGTGCAGCAAAACAAAGAGACAAAACATCTGAATTGACCTCTTTTGGCTGGCTGCAGTATCGATCAGTAACCGTGGCCACTCCATGTTAGAGCATGGCACATGGGCCAAAATACAAAGTCAAAATACACACCAAATGAAATCTTTCTAAAGATGGTCTCTGACATTTTAGGTAGTTCTTATCAAGCTGATTTGTGCTTAAGTGTTTATTTTCCTGAATAAAATCATGTGGCTTATAAACTACCTGTAGTTTGTGTTAGCATAGGTGCCTGAGCAATGGAGCAGGTGGAGCAGCTGCATCCCACCTTTAGACCTGGGGAAGCAAACTTGTGTTTTTGTACCCCCACTTTTTGATCAGACAGCTATTTTTAAACACTTCAGCTGGTTTAGATCAAAATTAGTTCTATATGTCTGTATTATATGTAGTATGTGAATTAAATTTCCCGTCCTTACTGAAGCTGTTTGAAACTCCAATTCCCGGAGCATCATCCGGAGTCGCCCTTTCACACATGTAGCCACAGCCACACAGTCACCAGGAGACTGTCTGTGAGACTGTTACTACCTCCTGAAACGGCACGATGCTGAAGTGCTCACAGGATGTAATTCATAATTTCTAAGTGTTTACTAGAAATAAAACAGCTTTTATTTCATGAGTCCTGTGTCCAATTAGTGCTGCTTCTCAGTGGAGCGTTCAGGCCCAGTCAGAACTGACAGCTACACCACTGTGGTCCAAACAAAACACCAGAGAGCTATATATATAAGATACAGTATGATAACTAACCACATTACTGTGCCCTGAATGCCTGAAGGTCACAAACACAAAAGCTTGGTTTTGAGTCAAAATATGGCCAGATAAGTTAAGTAGCTTCGCAAGTTGTCTCTCCCTGCTGAAACTAGAACAGAACACAATGAAAAATGAATATTTTATGGTGCATTATAAGTTGGGCGTTGTACTGAAATAACAGTTTTCGCGCTCATTATTGTTCAAAATGGCATTTTCAGGTGTTAATTAAATGAGAATGTTCCTGCCGTACTTCCCCATGCCCATCACTTATCATGCATCCCCACTTTTCGATATAGCTAAGCACCCATGCTTGTTCGGCAGGCTGCATTGCAGCAGGGTGGCTGCTCAATACAACACGATAATCCACCATAATCAGTGCTACTGAATACACCGGGGGTACATAAAAATAGGCCAGTCTTCTGTTTATATTTTTTTACGTGATGCCTTTTTACACAGAAATGAATCACAATAGTACAATATAGAGGAAAGGACTATCACTGTCGGCCCTTGATCACCCTCACTGTTTATGTTTTGCCAGTACCAGCCGGTGGATGCTCAGTAACTTTATCCCTTAAATAGTGTACTGTAGTGTGTTGATGTTAACTTATCCATACTACGACGGATGTAATGATACCAAAAACTGGTACAGTATTTCCACTATATAAAGACCACAAGAAAAAAGAAAAAAGAAAAAAGAGGGAAAGAAATAGACACAAATGTGAGTAACACTCCATCATGAGCATCCTCTGACGTGCTGGTAACAGCCTGCGCTTGTATCATTATTATTATTATAATATGGTACAGCTCCTCACTCTGAGTGTACATGTTGTTATATATTATTGTTGGTGGTAGTAGTAGTGGTAGTGGTATTATTGGTATTATATAGTACAGCGCCTTGCTATGATTGTGCATGTTGTTATATATTTTTATTAGTAGTATTATTAGTAGTGGTATTATTATTATTGTTATAAGACTCTGGACTCACCTGGTGCAGTAATTTACCTCTGTGTAATAATTTGTAATAATAATTTTTAATACATTTTTTTTAAATTCATACTTACATATTTATATTTTACTTTGGGTTTGAAGTTTATTCTTATTCTTATTCTTTTGGAGCTGTGTGTAACAAAAAGCAATTTCCCCCTGGGGATTATTAAAGTAATTCATGCACACGTGAACTCCAGTGCTCTGACCATATGCTTAAACCCTGTGTTCTCTGTGACCCAGTATGGTGGCACACTGGCAGTGATAAAGACTTTTATAACATTAGTCCTTATTGTGGCCCAGTGTGAATCTGCAGTGAGAGGTTGTCTGAATTCTGTTTATCATAGTATTGTGACACAGCCCGAGCCTCTTCCAGACGAAGGAAAAATGACTAACTACGTGGATAGAACCTTTCCTTCATAAGCTGTGGCTTTACATGGCATGGCAACAGAAATAATGGATTACTGACGTACTTGTGGTTTTGTCATGTTGATTATTTAATCCTCTTCACTGAGGAGTTGACTCGACAGTTCAACCTAGGCAGCAGACTGCATGAAATCATTAGCTGCTCGAGATGCTGGAACTGACGTCCATGATACACTTCAGTTTGTTTACAGCCCATTTAGGGTGTATGAATAAAATGAGTGTTTGTGTTCCAAGAGAGACATCATCAGTTGAATTATTAAGACAATATGCTTTCTTGTTTCTTTTGGCATTTTCCAATATCATGTGAATGCAGCTGCGGAAACCACAAGACACTGACCAGAGATCTTTCAAGGTTAAATTGTTCCCTGTCGAGACTCTGGGACACAGCATTCATCAGTGGCATTTCATGGTCTTTGACCTCCATATGAATTCTGGAATAAGCGCATAGTGTGATGGGATGCTGACCTGTGAACGACCTGTCCTATGCAGACACAGTCAAAATGAAGTCAACTAAGTCCATGTGTGCCCTGAAAGCGAAAGCTGGGTTATCAACCCATGTGTTCGCCCCGTCGCTATACAACATTCCTGGCTCACAGTGTTATTAAACATGTGACAAGATTGATGACAATGGAATATTGAGAATAGGTGAAGAGTTCGCTCCACTAGTTGAGTACACTGATGACCTGAATCAGTCAGGACACTCCAAGTCAAGCTGCCATGTCATACGGTGTAATGACTTACAGCTGCTACCTGCAAGTGGCACCCAGTGGTATGTGCTCTGTGGATGTTCATGCTGCTGCCAATATACAATATATATGTAATATACTCAAGGTGAGTGAGTGTGAGGCAACAATGAATGGAACCAAATGCAAACACTCCAGGCAGACAGGAATAGTTCAGTGATTCATTTAAAAAAGATGGACGGAAAATCCAAAGTGAACAGGGATGGTGTGGTGCAGACAGGCAGCCAGGCAGGTCCAGAGAAGGGTTCAGGTTGCAGGATTCAGAGGGAGCTAATGACATGGTGGCCTGGATGAGATCAGCAGGGCAAGAAGACTCAGACTACTTTGCCTCAAGGGGCTTCACAATCTGTACAACTTACAACTCCCTCTGTCCTTAGACCCTTGATTAAGTTTAAGGACAAATTCCCTCCCAAACAAGCATTAACAGGGAAGAAAAGGAGGAGCAGCAGGAAGAGCAGTACATGCATTAACTAGGCCAAGTTTCTAGCTCTCTTGAATCTGCTGTCTACTTAATGCACACAATATTGCCAACCTGGCCTGATGGTGCTCCTGTCGTGTCCCTGCTGCTGGATCCTCCCTCATCAGTGGCCTCAGTGGTTCAGTTCATGAAGGAAATGATTGAGCCAATCAAAATCGTACAAAATCGAAGATCAGTCCAAATTGGGAGAGGTTGCTCGTATCCTGCTGCAGTATTGGAAGTATTAGGTTGACCTTGCCTGGCAGCATATGACTGGTGTTCTGCACATTTCACACTAGTAGCTTGAGATGAGGAATTTATTTCATATGAAATCTCATCTATTTGTCTTCAGCAGCTAACAGACGGCTGTGAGGACACTTGACTACAGCATGAAAAAGAAATCTAGGATTGCATGTCTTGTTGTTGTAATGTTTTCTTCCTGCAACAACAATACAAGAAGTGCTTGTTATTCCAAAGGCAGATCTTTGTGGTGAGATGATGAGAGATGGAGGCTGGTCCCTCTGCTCTCCTCACAGTCTCTCTGGACCAGCAGGTGGTGGAGTCCTGCAGCAAAGCTTTGGAGTAATTAAGGAAAATGTTTGCAGGAGAGTCAAAGCATACATCGGTAATAATCAGTGTTAATAAGTGTAAAGAGTAATAGATTTTTTTCTTTTTTATCATTTATCTTTTGTTAATTTCATTAAATGTATTAATACAATTCATTAATCTTATTAACTTTCTTTATTTATTAATTTTATTTTATTTTTCCAGTTTTTGTATGAACAAAGAACAGATTCGTTCTAACAGTACAAACAATGAAAAGAAAGAGCAGGTACAGTTCAGAATGCATGCAAAAGGATTTAAAAAGTCAAGATACTTATCAAAATCCCATTTTCTCCCTCCTCCCTCTGAAGTCAGATGGTGAAGTCATTTTCTCCACTGAGTGAACAGTTTATCGATAAAAACAATGGTGGGAGGATTCCTCTGAAGCCACTGTATGTGTTGCTTTTACTGAGTCCTTTAGGAACCATGTCCAAGGAACAAAAAGGTAAAAGACAAATCAGACTTCAGGTGCAGAATCTTGCTGCAAACCTCCCCACTGCCAAAGCCAATAGGACAGCGTCTGCAAAAAGTGGAGATGCAACAAAACTGTATTCCTTTGTATTAGTGGACTGTTAGTCGATAACTATAGCAGCCATAACTCCTTCTGGAAACAGGACGATGATATAAACATTACCCATCAGAATTTATCTCAAAAGCACACATATGTTTGAAATATACGTTTGAATATGTGAAGTAAAAAGTATATTTAGACATTATGCACCTGAAACCATGTAAGTGCATCTTTTTTACCATGCATAATACTTGATCTCATCCTCAGCGCTGTAATCCACACTAATCCTCCCCTGAGTTACTTGTCCTCTCATTAAGCCCTTTTGGGACCTTGTGAGGTGTTATCTTCTTGATCATCACGAAACTGATAATATACCAAACAAAACTAGTCTCTTAAGGAGTCTAAAACTGACTAGTATTGCTCAAATCATGCTGCTGTTTTTTGCAATGTCAAGACAAAAACGCTGATAACAATGCAAAAAAGTGATAATGGCAGCTGCAGCTGGCAATATCCTTATGTTGTCCAGTGCACAGAAAAATCCAGAACAGATCAAGAGATCAAGAGAGACCAAATACATTAACATAATGAAGACTCTCCATTTTTGAAATGAGTTATTGCCCTGTAGGACATAAAGATGATGAGGTCATGCAGCCGCGGTCGACAGATTCACAGTTCACAAAGTGGTCCTACTAACAAGTGTTATCTGTGAATCTGTAGTAGTCTGACATGTATAATGCTATAAAATCCTCATTTGAAAACGATCCCAAACAAAAGCGCTATCTATCTCTGTTTGAGTAATGTTTTCTAAAGATTTAAAGGAGTATATAGTTCTGACCTGAAAACACATGGAGGTAATCCTGTAGAAAATGGAGCAATCCCTGCAAGCTAGTTTAGTCAGACAATGTGAGTGTGCTACTGTACAGTATGGCATATTCAGCTTGCTGAAATTTATGTCCAACAGACCCTCCTCAACACTGACGACAACCAACGCTGACTGACGAACACTAAGTGAGGAGGAAGCATACTCCAATTACGTCACGCCCAAAAACACTGGGGTTCCCTAGCCCCTCACTGCAGGGAATGGTGGGTCATAACCCAGATAAGTGTCAACTCTCTAAATCAGAATCATAATTTGCCGTAGGGTCCTTTAAAGTCTGTACAATGTGTAGTACACAATAAGTACAATGCCAGCACCACAATGGTTGCCGATACCAGGCTGAATAAGGCAAAGGGGAAAAAAAACATCAATTGTGTGATTTGTAGAGCTGAATGATATTTTGCCATGACCCAGAGTCTGTAAAAGCAAGGAGGCCCCCAAACATGTGAGCATCTGTGTGCACACTGCCTGCTGGATTTTCACTGATTCCAAGAAAACATTTGGCTCATCATGCACCCTTGCCTCAAGAGGTTTCGATGTTTATCCCTTTTATGCTTCTTTGGTTTGGTATGCCACATGGCTCTTGGCCTGGCCATTTCTCCAGAAAGACAGCTCACATCTGATACACACCA
Organism: Pempheris klunzingeri; assembly: GCF_042242105.1. Lineage (NCBI taxonomy): Eukaryota > Metazoa > Chordata > Actinopteri > Acropomatiformes > Pempheridae > Pempheris > Pempheris klunzingeri. The sequence continues at coordinate 21,832,983 of NC_092029.1, read as the reverse complement.
ACGCACTATAAACATCAGGTCACTGTGATGTGTTGTAATAAGGAATACCCTTTAGCGTTGTGCTGATCTCATCAGCCCTTGTTGTTGAGTGTGAGTGACATTCCCACATTAAAGAATAAAGCACAAGTCTAATGAAATTACCATTACTAGCATAGCACACTCTCATAGGACAGGATTGTCACCTTTCAAGGAAGCTTTACTACAAGAACTACAAGTATCGCTTTGTGTTGATATCATGAATCAGCTGCCCTTTCACTGTTTTTTGTAACTTCCCTTTATCCTGTTTTTTAGTCCTCCACTTCACAAGTCACAAGTTTTCCCAAGAGCATGTTTCTTTTTTAATCCTTTGAATTTGAAATACTGCAAAAGGACTGTCTACAAATATTAATTATCAAAGATAATTAATAATTATATTGATTAACGGGACCTAGTATACAGTCCATCTCGATTTGGGCAACACCTCGCTTAACGAGGAAAAATATTAAGCTAATTTATTTGATTCAGTCTCAAATATAAATAAACTATCAATTTGGTGTTATGATTAATCATTAACTTAATTACCACCATAATGATAGCTAAGTGAAGGATTTTGGAGTTCTTTATGTCTCAAACATACAAAAATCCAACTCACCACAAGGTGGTGATCAGTTCTGCACCTCTCTTCACATCTGTGAAGATTCTCAGTCATCCAGGTCATAGTTATTCTTTAGGAGTTGAGCAAAAGTCAACTGGACTTGTTGAAGGTACTTGAAGACGTTTCGCCTCCCATCCAAGAGGCTTCTTCAGTGGCGGTTCTCTTCACCCGAGTGTCCAAGACATACGGCCACAGATCCGATGACATGACCACAAAGTCGATCAGTGCCAGTGCTTTCCTTCCTTCTTTCTTCCTTACTAAGCTACATGTGAACACGGACACACACTTCCACATATCATTAAAGGTGCGGTTGGCACCATTGTACACTCAGCAGTGTTCTGAACCCCCAAGTGTTAGACTGGTAAATATCAGTCTCCGTTGTTCTCTTGTTCTCACTGTTCAACTTGTCCGCCATCTTGGACTCTTGCGTGATGTATCCACTTACTTGAATATGTCGCCATCTTGCCGTGTTCTCCTCGCCTCTTCCTCTCTCTCTCCCTCACACACACACACACACACACACACACACACACACACACACACACACACACACACACACGCTGTATGCTTGCCTGTATTATTTTTTTAGACTTATTAGTAATTTGTATCAATTGCTGCTTGTAGATTATTTGAATAGTAGTTGTTTATCAAATGAAGTATTATTGATTACGGATCGTTGTGCTGAGTTAAATAAACTCTATAATGTATTTAAAAAGCAGCTGTTTGTGATCATTGTGCACATGTTGTGGTAACAGCTGGTTATGATAGTCAGTACTCGGATTCAAGCCTTAATTTTATAAATGTAAGAAGCGTATAAATATTAACATTTTTAAGTAAATCCCTTTTGAGACTGAATTCACAGTGTGGTCATTAGTCCTTTATCCCAGGGGAGCTTATTAATTTCCATTAATAATTCTACTGATATTAATAAGTATATTGATGTGTTTGATCTTATTAATAATCATTTTATTATTTTACTAATAACCAAACCTGCTCCTCCCAGTGCCCAACACTATATATATGCCCAGTTACCGTTTGTTACCAGTCCTTCAGTGTGCTGCTTTCTTAGCCTGTTGTTGAGCCAGGCTGGAAGAATAGTTGTGCTCCTTTGTCCTTGCTCGTTAACAGCTTGGTGCTAACTTGCTGGTGTGCTTGTTGCTTTGACGATCAGCTGGCTGACTTCGGGGTCATATCTGCTGACACTGAGAAACCTGATTCAGGCAGGTCTCTGTGTCCTGAGGTTGTAGGGTCACGTGTCACACATTGACCAATGGTGCCTTGAAAGCTGGGTTCAGGGTTGCGTTTAGCACAGATGTGTAAAAAGGACTCTGGGAAACTGAATTCAGAAGTCTTCACCATTTCTGGTGGGCCCAACACCTCCAAGAAATGTGAGGTTATATTCAAATCTAAAGAAAAAATGGTTATGAAAATTTATTGTTAACATGAATCTGATTTAAAACTGGTTTTCTTTATTTTTTTTACATGTATGTATTAGAAAAAATAAACATTTTGGAGAAACTTTCTCCAACCCCCACTGCTCACTCCCACACTCTTTTAATCAATCAATCAATCAAGCAAACAAATAATCAATCAATCAATCAATCATTCAACCATTCAATCAATCTTCATCTATATAGCAGGAAAAACTCCCCTTTAACGGGAAGAAACCTCGAACAGAACCAGGCTCAGATGTGGGTGGCTTTCTGTCAGGGTCTGTGTTGGGTGGAGGTTGGACAGACAGATGAGGTGAGAGAAGCACAGAAAGGCTCCGGGGAAGATTCCAAGTTAGTAACAGACATTAAAGAGACATGAGGCAGAAGGATGGAGAGGAAGAGGAGGAGAGAGGAGCCCAGTGCATCATGGGGAGTCCCCTGGCAGTCTGAGCATATAGCAGCATAACCCGGGGCTGGTCCAAGGCCTGAGCCAGCCCTAAACTACAGGCTTTATCACTAAGGAAGGTTTTTAGTCTACTCTTAAATGTAGAGAGGGTGTCTGCCCCCAGAACCCAAACTGGAAGGAGATTCCACATCACTACTTTAGAGGACTTTAGGAACCACCAGTAGGCCTGCATTCTGGGAGCACAGTGCTCTAGTGGGGTAGTACGGTACTATAAGCTCTTTAAGATATGATGGAGCCTGAACATTAAGAACCTTGTAGGTGAGGAGAAGGATTTTAAACTCTATTCTAGATTTTACTGGAAGCCAGTGAAGAGAAGCCAGTACAGGAGAAATATGATCTCATCTCTTAGTTCTCGTCAGTACAGGAGCAGCAGCGTTCTGGACCAGCTGGAGAGTCTTTAAGGACTTATTGGGGCAGCCTGACAATAATGAGTTGCAATACTCCAGTGGAATTGGAGGCCAGAGTAATGCCATCCAGTGGGTAGCTTGTTAGACAAGGTGTCTCTAAGGTGTTTAGAACCAAGCAGAATAACGAGTTTAGCAACTGAAAATTGCTGGTCATCCAGGACTTTATGTCCTTGAGGCAGACTTGGACTTTAGTCAACTGGTTGGATTCATCTGGCTTTATTGAAGTATAATTGGGTATCATCTGCATCTGCATGGAAATTAATGTGTGCTTCCTGATAATATTACTCAGAGGAAGCATATATAAGGTAAACAATATCGGTCCAAGCACCGAACCATGTGGAACTCCATGTCTAACTTTAGTGTGGACAGAGGACTCATTGTTAACATGTACAAACTGAAATCGATCTAATAAATAGGACTTAAACCAGGTTAATGTGGTTCCTTTTATGCCAATGAACTGTTCCAGTCTCTGTAATAAGATGTGATGGTCAATGGTATCAAACACAGCAGTCAGATCTAACAAGACCAGTACAGAGAGAAGTCCTCTGTCTGATGCCATAAGGAGGTCGTTTGTAACCTTCACCAGTGCTGTCTCTGTGCTGTGGTTCGCTCTAAAACCTGACTGAAAATCCTCAAATAGGCTATTGGTATTTAGAAAAATACACAGCTGATTGGCTACTACTTTCTCCAGAATCTTGGAGAGAAAGGGAAGGTTGGATATAGGTCAATAGTTGGCTAATACATCTGAATCAAGAGTGGGCTTTTTCAGGAGAGGTTTAATTACTGCTACTTTAAAGGACTGTGGTATGTAGCCTGTTAGTAAAGACTGATTGATCATATTCAGTAAGGACGTGCTAATTAAGGGCAGGACTTCCTTAAGCAGCCCAGTAGGAATGGGGTCTAGGAGACAAGTTGACGGTTGTGTTGAGGAAATTATTGAAGCAAATTCAGGAAGATCAATTGGAGAAAAGCAGTCCAAATGCACATTAAGCCCAACAGCTGTTTCCAAGATTCCTAAGTCTGAGGTTGAATTAGAGCCTGTTGAGGGCAAGAGGTGATGATCTAATCTCTAATATTTAGAATGTTTTCATTAAAGAAGCTCAGGAAATCATTACTGAGCTTTGAAGGAACACAAGGATCAATGGAGTTCTGGCTCTTAGTCAGCCTGGCTAACATGCTGAACCGAAATCTAGGGCTGTTTTGATTTTACCATCCCATTCCTGTTTTATGCATCTTGTTCTTTTTTCTTCCTCCTCCTCATCTATGTCCTTCAACTGCTCTGTCCTTGCAGTGACAGGAAAGCCCTTTTTCATCGTATCTAGTTTCTCCCACCGCTGGCTGTTCGGCTGGGAGGGATGTCGTTTCTATGGCTGGGCGGGCTTCTTCTTCGGTTGTGGGAGCCTCATCACTATGACCGTGGTCAGTCTGGACCGGTACCTCAAGATCTGCCATCTCAGATATGGTACGTCAGGATCTCCTGTAACAGTCTCCTACATTTTAGAAAAGAGCAACTATCCACAATGTAGACCCAAACCTGGCTGAAACATTCATTATTACATTTTGTGTAATTGCTGATGTGTGTAAAACCCTGACTCCTTAATGAGTTGCCTGGACATGAATTATGGGTTGCAAAAATTATGGTAAGCATGGAATTTCTTGGCCCCACTTACACAAATACACATATTTAGTGTCCAACTGCAGCAGCACGTGCAGACACTCACCTTACTTTTGAGTGTCTATTCATACAGTGCATCACTTTAGAACCAGAAGCTGTTAATTAATAGTACTGCTACAACCACTACTACTACTACTACTACTACTATGTTTTTTATTTACAATAAAACAATAAACATAGGACTAAAAGGTTCATATATAAAGTAAAATGGTACAGCTATACCACACACAACAGACAGAGATAAAATGAGAAAATGAGAACAGACTGAAATTTTGCTCAAAAGTGAGGGGGAGTTAATTCACTTAAAAGCCTGCTTATGAAAGTGTGTCTTTAGAGGGGATTTAAAAGATGAGACTGATTGTGCAAGCCTGATATCCTCAGGCAGGTCATTCCAAAGTCTAGGTGTCCTAATAGAGTAAGTTCTGTCACCTTTGGTCTGAAGCCTAGACTGTGGAATAACCAAATGTTCCTCTCTAAGGATCTAAAGCTGCATTTTGGCTGTGTTTCGGGTAATATGGTCTCTACGTTTAGTACCAAAAAAATAAAAAATAAAAATCTGTTTACAGCATTTTGAATAAGCTCAAGACAAGAGATTGATTTTTGACTGAGGCAAGTATAGAGAGAGTTAAAATAGTCCAGGCAAGATGAAACAAAAGCATGAATTATCCTCTCCGAATCAGCACAAGATAAAAAAGTCAAACTGAAATTTGAATTCTCCTCAGTTTTGTTGTAAGGAAATATGGCCTGATATAATATTGTGCATATTTCAAAAAGAGGCAAGGTAAGGCAAGGCAAATTTATTTATATAGCACCTTTCAGACAGGCAATTCAAAGTACTTTACAGGGACATAAAACACAATACAAACAAGACACAGAAACATTAAATTGCATATAAAAGATAAGTAAAGCACAAGAAAATAAATAGTTAAAGCTTAAGACCATTTACCTTGCTTTGTAAGCAAGTAATAGGATTTTAAAATATATCCTTTAGCACACTGGAAGCCAGTGGAGGGATTTAAAAACCGGAGTGATGTGCTCCACCTTCCTGGTGTGAGTGAGGACTCTGGCTGCTGCATTCTGGAAAAGCTGCAGTTGTCTAATTACATTTTTATTAAGCCCTGTGAAGTCACTATTGCAATAGTCCAGGCTGCGGCAGATAAGTGCGGAAGTAAGTTTATCTGTATCTTCTTTAGGCAAACATTTTTTAACTCTGGCTATAATTCTAAGGTGGTAGTAGGCTGGTTTGATGATTGTTTTTATGTGGGAATTGAAATTTAGGTCTGAGTCCATTGTAACACGAGCTGTCAACTGATCACCACCTGGTGGTGAGTTGGATCAGATGGTGAGGGAGGCAGGCCCAAATGTGTAGTGAGGGTTTGCTGGGAACGTATAATGGATGCTCGTATCCGGAAGGTCTTCAACTCCCACCTCTGGAAGAGTTGCTTGGTGGAGGTTGGGGACATGGAATCTGATTGGGCCATGTTCAAAGCTCAAGGAAGTTCTGGCAAACCATTCGGTGGCTCAGGAAGGGAAAGCAGGGCTTGGCTCTGGCTGTATTCAGCCGGGGTAAGAGAACTGCTGACCTGGACTGGGGATATCGTCGGCCGGTGGAAAGAGCACTTTGAGGAACCCAATCAACACGTTCTCTGTGGAGGAGGCAGAGTCTGAAGACTCAGGTCAGGGACAATACCTGTGGATTGGCAGACTGGGGTGGTGGTCCCTATTTTCAAAAAAGGGGGCCGGAGGGTGTGCTCCAATTATCAGGGTATCACACTGCTCAGACTCCCCAGGAAAGTCTACTTCAGGGTGCTGGAAAGGAGGCTCTACCCGATTGTCGAACCTCAGATTCAAGAGGAACAATGCGTATTCCATTCTGGTCGTGGATCAGTGGCATCCTGATGTTCCACCGGGAGTAGACGGGGCAGACCCAGAACTCGCTGGAAGGATTACATCTCTCATCTGGCTGGAAGATAATGGATGGATGGATCGATGGAAGGATGGGGCCAAAAACAATAATTTCAGAAAACCATTTTTGGATTCATTTTTAAAAACAATGTCTAAGTTTCAAACCCCTGGGAGGGCGTTTTCCATGGCAGCAGGTGACTGACATCTGGCTATGAATGATGAGGTTTGTCCATGGTGGCCATGGTGTCCATGGTGCGGCTTTCAGTGGAACATGCCATACAGTATATCCTAACAATAAACCAGGGTGTTTTTACCCCTTTTCAGCATGGCCACATAACATTAGCTACAAACAATAAGCGAGGTGAAAGTCATTAATTGTTTGTTCCCTTACAGTCAACATTTGGGATGACCTACCCTGTGTTCAGGAATCAGAATTTCTAAGATGCACACACTGAGGTTTAGATCAAAGTTAGAAAATGAAACTGGAGTTCTTGATTTTGGATTGAAGTGTAATAATGTCTTTTAATGTCTCTCTTACAACTAGTCAATCATTCCTTGTGTCTTTATCCTCACTCTTAGGCACATGGCTAAAACGTCACCACGCCTTCTTGTGCCTGGCCTTTGTGTGGGCGTATGCAGCTTTCTGGGCCACAATGCCTCTGGTCGGCTGGGGAAGCTACGCCCCAGAGCCCTTTGGGACCTCCTGCACGTTGGACTGGTGGCTAGCACAGGCCTCTGTGTCCGGCCAAAGCTTCGTCATGGCCATCCTGTTCTTCTGTCTTGTCCTCCCCACAGGAATCATTGTCTTCTCCTATGTCATGATCATCTTCAAGGTCAAGTCTTCTGCAAAGGAGATTTCAAATTTTGATGCCCGCATCAGGAACAGCCACAACCTAGAGATGAAGCTCACAAAGGTATGTGAAAGGTTGGAAGGAAGGCATGGTGAAGAAAAAGAGCAGGACAAAGCCTTTGTAGACAAGCAGAGGAAAGAACACATGTCAATACTGCTCACAAAGCAATCGTGTTAAGGGTAAATATGTGATCTGAACATTGCTTTGTGTTCTTATCTAGGTGGCGATGCTGATTTGTGCAGGATTCTTGATAGCCTGGATCCCATATGCAGTGGTGTCAGTGGTGTCAGCGTTTGGTGAGCCAGACTCAGTGCCCATCCCTGTGTCTGTGGTACCCACACTGCTGGCCAAGTCCTCAGCCATGTACAATCCCATCATCTACCAGGTCGTGGACCTGAAAAATTCCTGTGCAAAATCCTCCTGTTTTAAGGCCCTGAATAAACGCAGGCACTTTAGAAAGTCAAGGTAAAACTGAATGCTTTCACTATCTTTGTGTGGACTTCCTATAGACACAATATATATTGTTAGAAATCATTAACCTATACCTGACCCTGACCCAAATGACCCCACAAAACTCAGTGGGCCCCAAACTGCGGGTGTTCTCCCAGTTCTCTGGCCTCATTAAACTGTGTAATACAAGGGCATGTGCACAGACATACGTCAAAGGATGCATATAATGAGTATTTGTCACACTCTTGAATTATTATTCTAAAACAATTTTATGCCTCTGTGCTTGTGACAGCCTGTGGCGTCATGCTTCCAAGTGGTCCGTTTGTCCGTCCATTAATCAATCAATCTTTATTTATATAGCACCAATTCAAAACAGCGTTTTCTCAAGATGCTTTCTATAAAGAGCAGGTCTAGACCAAACTCTTTAATTAGAGAGAGACCCAACGAGACAGGAATTCAACATTAAGGATTCAAGAATCCCCACATGAGCAGCATCAGATATTAGATTAGGAAACAGTGGAGGAAGAACTCCCCTTAGCAGTTTAGCATTAGCAGTATGATATTATTGAAAAACATGACGAGTGTCCGACGATCCGCAGCAGTGATTCATGAAGCAGAGAACCACATCAGCAGGACCAGGACCAGGATCCACAGGATCCACAGGAACCTGAGAGATGAGAAAGCACAGAAAGGCTCCGGGGAAGATAGCAAGTTAGTGGCAGACATTTGGCTGACATGAGACATAATGATGGAGAGGAAGAGGAGGACAGAGGATAGAGGAGCTCAGTGCACCATAGGAGTCCCCCGGCAGTCTAAGGCCTGATCCAGCCCTTAACTATATGCCTTGTCAAAAAGGAAGGTTTTTAGTACAGAGAGTTATGTTGTCAATATGAGTCGAGCTTTTGAGTTAAAGATTTTTTCTTTTTTGCCGTAAAGTGTTTAAAAAAAGAGTTAAATTTGTCCTTATTTTCTGATGTTCTTCTTTTGTATTCTTTAGATTATGTGTTGATGATTTTTTTGAAGAACAATAATTACTTTTGAAAGCAGACTCACTATCTTTGAAGAGAGAGTTCAAGTGGTTGGAGTGACCATCTTCAGAGATGGTGCAGAGCGCAGTACCAGGGAGGGAATAGTCATCCCATCATTTCACCATGTTCTTTTGGTGGTTTGGAGAACACATGAGGAGCAACTAAGTACTTTTACTTGCACTGTACTTAAGTGCAATTTTGAGGTTATTGAGGTACTTTACTTAAGTACCTAGCTGACTGTATAGAGGTTAGTTAAAACTCGCTACAGCGATAAAACACTGCTCACACATTGAAGCACCAGTATTAATATCAGGGACAGGATAGGTCAAATGACTTGAAATCACAGCAGATTGGAACAATCACTTTAGGGACATTTAGCCGATAGTACTTGTAAGGATCTGAATACTTCCACCACTGCAGGACAATAAGCTGCTCCTGCACTAAACATAATTGGTACAAACTGAAAAGTCGATCAAATTAAAATACTGTAATATCTGCATTAGAGCATTAATGATGTTTGGAGGTGTCTTTGTTTCAGTGCACAAGTCTTCAGCATTCAAACACACAAGCACATGTGCTTAAATTCTCTGAATCCTGCAGGTTTTTTTCTCAGTTTAGAAAATGTATCATTCAAGCAAATTAAAAATGCTTTTAACTGCTCAGTATGATCATATTGTCAAAATATAATTTCAGTACAACTTGAAAATGCCGAATTTTAGTCAAGCTTTACCATAGTGCAATATTCAAATATAATTTGATCCCCAGCTCCTCCAGCCCACATGTTCAAGTGTCTTTGTGCAAGACACTGAACCCCAGAGGTGTTCCCTCCTGATGGGTTGGCAACCTCACATCAGAGTATGAATGAGTGCTCTGAAGTGTCAAAAAGACTACAGAGCTGCTATACATGTACTTTTACTCAAAATTCTTACTCTGTTTCTTGATTTTGCAAAATGTGGCTAAAAGAATATTTGTTTTTTTAATGTTAAAAAATACATTTCTGAATGATGTCCTTGTTTCCTCCTGTTTTCATGTCCCTGCAGGTTCTACACCATCTCTGGCTCTTTAAAGGACACTCCACCAGCCAAAGAAGCTCATATCGAGACACTTTAGACTGTGTAACCTTCTTACCTGTTCTACTTTGGACATTTTGCCTTGTTCCCTACCCTCTGTACCTTACACTTATCCAATCACATGCTGCCTGTCACCTGCTATGACATCATCAACTGTTCACCTTTGTTGCCAGTGGTTTCCAGAGTCTTGCTACTTGTTTTTCCGCTGGGTCTAACGTGTGCTTCCCACCTCCTCTTCCTCGGAAACACACCTTTCCCACAAGGTTTTCCTGAATCTGTGGAGTTGCATTGTCTTTACAGTGGTTATGACATACAAGTAATGTGTTGTGTGAGCTTCTTGACATTGGTTTTCAGTATTATTTACACAGTTGGTGAATGCGATGAAGGAAACACACGTGTTACTGACTGTCATAAAATGGCTCAACTCAGGTTTGAAATGATGAGAAGCTTCCAGCCAAAGTCAAGTCACATCTGGAGCTATAACGTTTTGTGAATCCAAACCTTGCAAAGTCTGAAAGATTACATTTATTTTTATTGATATTTCTAAACCTCAGCTGTAAAAAAGAAAAAAGAAAACCTGATGTGAGCGACATCAAATGAGGTTTGGTTGTAACTGTCAAGCTCAAAGTTGTATTTTTACTGTTTGTAAAGGTTGTTGTGTTTTGTACTCCCACTCCTGTGGCTTGTATACAGTAGATATATGTCAGAAGGCACTGAATCACTCCAGCTTATGTCCTTCTCAGCTGTTAAACTGCAGTCAAGAAGACACTGACTGAATCAGACTGAAGACTGAAACATTGCACAAGAGTTCACAAGTGAGCTAAACAAGTTAAAGGTTAACCCTTCATGAGAAAACACACACACACACACAGGATGAATGCACTTTACTTGTGCTGCATACTGTATGCATTGATAAGAGTGTGGTGTTACATAAACATATAAATAGTGGACTGCTACAGAAAAGCAGATGGACACACAGTGTTCAAAGACTCCAGATGGTTATCTCATTAGTTCACTATCAAACGTAAAGTTTTTGGCCATTGGAAGTACAGGAACAATTATGGATAATTCAGGGATCATTTTTAATCTATTTATTGTTGGTTTGTTGTATGTTTTTGCTGTAGCCAAAAAATAGAAGCATCTTTTCTGTGATGCATTAAAGAATAGTTTAACACTTGGATGAAATATGCTTATTTGCTGCCAATAGTTAGACGAGAAGACAACACTCTCATGTCTTGGTTTTAAGTGTGAAGCTAGAGATAGGAGGCAATTAGCTTAGCTTAGCATAAGGACTGCAGACAAGAGAACACACCTAGCCACGTCAAAAGTAGCATTAACATGGTGAATCTTTCTTTTTGTAATATGTAGACAGAAACAGTGTGAAGCAATATGTAAACAGAGAAGTTTAAAAAGCATGCTGTAACTTTTATTAACTCTTAGTGATTACCAGTCAAGTGCAATGGCTTCCAGTTTGTTTATGGATTAAACAAAAAAGACATAGCATGCTAAGCAGTGACCCCTATGTTGTGTTCACACTACAATTGACAAAGTGTTGTTCTAAGAGTCATTTTCAACGGAAGCAGCGACATGAAGCTGTGGATTGACAAATGACACTTGTTGCTACGTGACAGTGTCAGGTGCTACAAATAAAATTGAGCTGGCCTCAACTTTTTTTCAGCACCGCAATGATATGGTGAAGCATCAAGTAATCATGTTTTTGTTTCACCATTAGCATTAGTCGTGTGCTATTTAACCCTACTGTTTTCGTTTACTGACCCTAACAGAACAATGCAGCTTGGCAGAGGGTGGAAGCTATGGTATGGAAGTTAACACACATGTAACGTTGCAAGTGGTGATAGTGTGTTATTTTGCCAGCTAACAGTAGCTTCTGCGTGTTGCTGCTAAATCATGCTAACTAGCTGCTTAAGATAATCAGAAATTAATATGGTAGACAAGCTCTGAAGGACACATCAGTAAGTGCTTGAGCAACTCTCAAACAGAAGGCAGTTTGCACGCTTGGTAACTTTGTAGCTTTGTCACTTGTGCTATGAATGCAACATTGGATGTACTAAAAGCCAAGACTAGCCTTGCCATCAGTCTTTATGCTAAGCTAATCACCTCCTTCTTTCAGCTATGTACTTAAAGAAGATACTTGAAAGTGATGACTCTCCAGGGACTGCTAGGACCCAAGACCAGGGCCGAATGACTGATTGGGTAACTGAGCTAGCACTACCGCTAGACACCTTTAAAGTGGCCATTTACTTGGTTGAGTGTTTTTCCTTTTGCACACACATGGGTCTTATTCGTAAAAATGTTTATTTATTTTCATTTTATTTTGTTTATTTTGATGTTTATTGTTGTTACACACACATTAATGGAATGATGATAAGCAATATTCAAGTCGCGTCAAGTTTGGCTTATGTAGTCCAAAATCACAATTTGATCACAGGCCTTTGCAGTACAGCATATGACACCCTCCTTCCTTAGAGGGGGGGGGTAGAAGAAACTTCAGGAAGAGCAGCAGATCTGTCTCTGGATAGACAGACATGCAATAGATGTTGTGTCAACAGAGAAGACAGAATCACATTAGAAACAGTTTACAGTTACTAAATTACTGATACATGTAGATTATAAAACATCTGTGGATCCAGGAGGATATCTGGCAACTTCAGTTGTTGCCAAATGAGACCTGAACCCAACAACCACCTCTCCACCATGGAGACCTGGAAGAGGACAGGCCACACAAAGAAAGAAATGAAAGAATGGCAGAGCCAGACAGAGTGAAAGAGAGAAACTCACACAGCTTTGAGGCTTGTGGGAATAGAAACAAAAACAAACAGGGGGTTCGATAAATGGTGCCCATTATTCTGAAACCCCAGTAGTCTGAAAACTCCCATTGGGCTGAAAGTTTGTTCCTCAGACAGCCCGTTATCCCAAAAAGATTATTTACTCCAAAGGCCCAAACAACAACAACAAAACACCTCTAGCAAAGTAATTACTTCAACCCAAACGACAGTGTTTCCCTAAACCTAACCAAGTCATTCTTGTGCTTGAGCATAACTAAATCTGACCCTGAAGTGCCTGTACACAACAGATGTCGTCGAGCAATGGGCTTTCAGAGCAATATATGTTGGTCTTTGCAATAACATGCTGTTGGTCAAATGGACTTTTGGTCTAATGGGTCATTTTCTCTGACTATTGAGGTTTCTGAATAATGGGCTGTCAGAACAGGTTATTACAAAGTTTGATTTATGCTCTTGTTGGCAGGACAAACATGGACTGTGAGGGTTACAGGCTCATTGAGACGGAGATGGGCCTGCTAGTAACAGGTGTGAGGCTTGAACAAATTGAAGAATAAACAGTAATTGAAAGTTAAGGGGAAGAAATTAGTTTTAAGTTTGGAATTAAAGGCCACAGTGGGGTCAGATTGTCTGACGCCAGCAGTGAGGTTATTCCAGAGGAAAGGAACATGATAGGCCCTGCAGCCTGCTGATGTGTTTTTAACTCAGGAACAGGCAGGGGCCTGTATTCTAAGAGTGTAGTGACGGGATATAAGGCACAATGGGCTTCACTTATTGAAAATTGTGCATATTTGTCTTGAGCACCTTCACTTCATGAAGCATAATGTGATAATTTGCGGCTTTTCAGGAAGGTTCATAATTGAAGGGGACCCCTACTCACACACGGAGGCTTATGGATACTCAAACAGTTCTACAGTAGGGTTATATTGAACAGAGTGGGTGTAGGGGGTAGGATTTTGTATGAGGTCAAAAAGAAAGAACCAGCTTGTAGCATCAGCATCACACTGCTCACATGTCTGAAGTGGAGGCAAATGTTGATAAAGGCACAACGCTTATTAAATGAGTTCAGTGTTCAGGGCTCAATGAAAGGCTTCTGTTATAACAAAATGGCTCTGGATCATCTGTGCTAATTTTGTTGGTGTGATAATCATGCCTGAGATTCATTTGTCAGTTCATTTGTCAAGTGGAGACCTGAGGGACATGAATATTTCCATATCAAGTTCTATGATAGCTGTTTCTGCAGTCAGATAACAATTAGTTGTTAGTCGAGGTTAAGGTCAGGGAAAGATTATGGTCATGGTTAATAAACACGCAGAGGTTATTTGCAGGTCTGTGACAGAACCTGACAATCCCCATCGCTACACTGGAATCATTTAGTATGGACATCATTTCTATGGCTACTAGGCTTGGGAAATAGTTTCTTTATCTAAACCAATCTACCAACTTTGTTGTGTTTATCTGTCATGGACAATGTTCCACACCCATGATGAAGAAAGCTTTATACAGTATTGGACTCATACAGGGTTTTTGTGATGTGATGAAGAAGGCCACCTTAACTATTCACCTGACAGTTCATTTACCAGCATGGTGGTGCTGTGGTCAGCACTGTTGCCTCACAGCAAGAAGGTCTTTCTGTGTGGAGTTTGCATGTTCTCCCCATGCTAGCGTGGGTTCTCTCCGGGTACTCCGGCTTCCTCCCACAATCCAAAGACATGCACATTAGGTTAATTGGTAACTCTAAATTGTCCATAGGTGTGAGTGTGAGAGTGAGTGGTTGTCTGTCTCTGTATGTGGCCCTGCGATTGGCTGGCGACCAGTCCAGTCCGGCTCTCGCCCAATGTCAGCTGGGACAGGCTCCAGCTCCCCCGCGACCCTGACGGATAAGCGGTATAGAAAATGAGATGAGATGAGATGAGAAATTTGATCAAAGGGTTTTTAAGAAAATGTTCTATATCCTAGTATTTTTGTTATATTGAAATATCTATCCACACTGCTCACTGCTCATGAGTACATTTGAACCTACCTCAAACACTGAATTGAGTTTATCTGAAATGCTACTTGTCCACTTCCAAATGGTGTCTGAGAGAAAAGCATATGATATATTTTAGCCATCTGGCTGATTCTCATATCCAGTGCAATGCCCAGAAAGTTTGCAGATACTTAATTTGAACACGTTGTCAAACATAACACGTCTCATCCCACTGAAGAAAACATGCATGACAAGAAAGAAGAACCTCACAACGTGTTGCGTTTTGTGGCAGTACGAGACGATGCTCTCTTTGTTGCTGAAAATTATATTTCACTGCTGAGCTTTTTGGAAACATACCACAATGAGCCGTCGTTTTCCTCCCAGTGTCTGTACTCCGTGCGAGTACGTCTTTGGACACGGTCGACTGTCCTAAACACCTGACAGGCTGCTATTAAGATTGCAACCAGATTGCAAGACAGAAGACAGACACTGTGGATTCTCCAGCAACCCCGCAGTGCCACTTATCCTTCAGGTCTAAATTTAGCCTCTAGGCATATATGTGCTGTCTCTGTAGAAGTGACTCTTTGTGTTGCGTAATTTACATTATCTTGCCTCTTCTTCTTTGAACACAACTCATGGGAAAGTCACAGAATGGAACCATTGTTGTCAGTCTGTGGCCTGGCATAATTCGTCTTTATGGTTTACAACGGGTACATGTTGTTTTTTCTTCTTCTTTTTTTTAAATAACTGTGTTAGTGAATAGTTTTTTTGTCCACCCGTAGCAGGCATGTCTGCTTACCTACAATCCACAAAACACACTTTGTTGAGTTTTAGTCAGATGATGTTGCTTTGAGATGCACTCTTACATTCAATTCAATTCAATTCAATTCAATTTTATTTGTATAGCCCAATATCATAGTGTGTCTCATAGTGCTTTACAAAGTTCACTGAAATAAACAAGTGTAAGCGAACAAACAATCACACACATTACATGTTGATTCACATTCCATTCCACCAAGACTTTTAATGAATATGCAAAACCTGCTTTTGCAGAGCAAATCCCATCCCGGTGTTGCTGTAGTTCTGCCCTGTCTGCATTGCCCCTGCATTTCCGGGACCCTCATGACCCACTGTCTGCATCTAAACGTCAGTAATTCTACCTACTGATTCTTCTTCCAATTTTAGTGGGTCAAATGATGTCACGTGATTTCAGTAGCAAAAGTTTTTCCAGTAAGCACACTGCACAGCGAACCTTGAATCAGGACTGATACAACAAATGGTTATGCACAGAGAGAAGCGTTATAACACAGCCTGGGCAGTGTTTGCTCTCAATTCATATAGAAAATCTGTTTCTAGTCTGTTGGTCAATGAGGATGTATGGGGTTATGTGCGTACCAAAAATGTTGCAAATAAATACAGTTTTCAGAATTTAGAATGTAAATTACTGCTGTTTTACCTCTTTTTTTGCACATTTAGTTTGTGTTTGACATTGTTGTGACTTTGTACATTACTTTTAACTGTTTGATTCTGTTGTTCACTTCTCTCTACCAAGCATCAGTATTAGTTCTTTTTCATGCATATTATTATTCACAGACAGACAGGTACGATGAAAGGCATGCCTTTATATGCTTACCATAATCCACCAACACACTGAGATAAAAAACAAAATAAAGAATTTCACTGTATTCAAAAGTGCAGCTTTATTTGTTTGATTATATAATTGACCCTCGGTTCGCTTGTCCATGCATGATGTTGTCTGAGGGAGGGTGGGTGTGGTCACACGGCAGTCACATTAGAGTCATCAGTACCATGAGTTACAGGAATGAACTGGTATGAAACCCATGGAATCTAATGAACCACAAATGAATAGTCAAAACCACAAATGAACAGATCTTACTTACATGCCTGATTATCTTCTTCTTTCAGTGATGTTTTTTTTTTTTAAAGAACTACAGCCTAGCTGTCTTACAAAGACTTCATTTGTGACTATTTGTGATAAGAAAGAGCAAATCGTCTCGGGTCTTAGTGCAAAAGAAGGGACAGCTGGAAAGTACTGAACGAAATCAATGTATAACTTATTTTTATATTCTTTCTATTGAATATAATTTGTCGGTCTGTTGGCACCAAGTTGTAGAATGGTTTTAACTCCGGCTTTTAGTGGAAGTCCTTTCATAATGACACGACAGACGCTAAAGGCTAAATCCAAACAACCAAAGTGATAAACACAGTCAATTCAATTCAATTCAATTCAATTCAATTCAATTCAATTCAATTCAATTCAATTCAATTCAATTTTGTTTGTATAGCCCAATATCACAACAGAGTGTCTCATAGTGCTTTACAAAGTTCACAGTAAAGGCAATATACAATGCTCTGTTTGCTGTTTACTTTTATTCTATGTCCATCAGTTTTGTAGATTTCATTTAGATTGCATTTCGTTGTCTCTCTCCTTTCCAGAACGATTGTTTATTAATGGAACACGTTGTTCTGAGATTAATCTTAATTAGCAGATAGAAGATTTTGCAGCAAAACGAATCAACATAACGCACTGTTTTCCTCTTGACTCCCTTCATGCAGTGTGAAGGCTGATGTTTGTGTGGTGGTCTATCTCAACATCCCGTGAAATGAATACTTTTCAGCCAGAGAGGTCCATTCAGAGCCTCTCTCTTCTTCACAGACTAATATTTACCTGTCTGTTCTAACACTGGCTTGGGTTTGTGATTAATGTTGGATTAATGGTGTCAAGCAGGAATTCAGTGCTGCAGTGTTTGTAAGAATCTAATGAGCTGTCTGTGGAGGAGGGATCTCTGCTGTCGTTTCAACTTCTGAAAACATCATTCATTTTAGGATCAATATTTAGTGGTGTAATAATCTAATTTGACTTTTATGCACTTTACAAATGTGACTAGATATCTGTAATCTTCAATTAAGAATTATTATTATTATTTACTGACCTGAATTAGTTTTTTTCACATTATTGGGCAGGAAAAAACAACTTGTGTCACATTTCTGCTTAAGAAGCTTTTTAGTAATTCCACACTGTTTTCTTCACTCACTGTGATGTTGATGGACTGTGTACACTAAGCAGGACTCTGCTAACAACACTGGGACACTTAGAATCCCACAACAGCAAAAGAAAAGCCACAGAAAATCTGCCACTTGTGTGTTTTGTCTGGAAACAGAGGCTGTGTGTGGACTGTTTGCTGTCATTCCAGTGACGCGTCATTGTGATGTCTGAAGAACCGCATGTTGCTCACACTGTACGGTGTTTCTATCACTTGTGTTGAATTAAAAACATGTATCACTGCATTGCAAGCATGCTGTGCTGTGTGAAGTCTTCAATGAAAGTGCCACAATGAACTGTTTCAGTCTTTCATCAGAAACCTTTTTCAGCATTTTCACTCAATAAATGACTTAGTCATAGATTATGAATGAATGAAATGACATGACTTATTTCTAGCTCACAGTTTGTAACCCGCTGGTCGGGGAAGTCCTCATGGGAAGTTCTGCACAAAGAAAGACAGCGCATCACTATCACACATATTACTTGTTCTTTCTTCCTTTTCCTTCTAATCCTCTCATAGATGAATCTCAGTTTGAAGTTACATGTGAGCATCAAAACAAAGAGCAGCCAGTTTTTGGTTAATCGTGGAACTAAATAGCAGCACATCACATGTGGTGTGTGTGCTTTTTGTCTCACAAAACAACAATAAAGCCAAAACATTGCAACTTTTGTAAGAAACCACATACAAAAAAACATTTAACATTCCAAACTTGTGTCTTAATCTTCTCCATGAGGCTTATTCTCCTTGGTTTTCAGTAGCCAAAACACTCGAGGGACTGTTCTCCACTAAAAGCCTCTCAGTGAACTAAGACATGTTCCCAACAGCAGTCTTACTGATCAATAGACCTCTGTAAACATCATGACTGGTTGGCAGCCTATTCAAGTGTAATTCTCCAATTACCATGAACCCCATAATACCAATACTGTAAGTCATGCTGTTTGGAAATAGAAAGTGCTGTTAAAAGAAATAGATGTAGATTTGAAATGTCTTGCCGCAGCCCTGACGTGAGGAATGCTGAAAACAGAGCAGGACGAGCCAGCGCTGGACGTCACTTCTGACCGACAGTCTTGGGGCTTCACTGTGCTGCCTGACCCTCGTGTGAATTTAGCTTCAGGATGGACTTTGAGATTGTGCTTAGCCTCTGTCTTGTCCTGTTGCAGCACCTAGTGGTGGATCAACACATCTGATACCTCTCGAAACCAAATCCAATGATATTCAGAGGACAATAGTTTGGCGTGGTAGAATGAACATGACAACGCCGATGTTTCTCTGATAGGGTGACATCGTTCAGACAACAGAACACATTAACTCTGCATCCCAACATGCTCTCTGTTCATACACTGCGTTCTGATTACAGATAGGAGGACTTCACTATTACTCAAGTAAAAGCAGTGTTGGAAAGTACATTTACTCTTTCTTGTATTTTGAGGTAGTAGTACTTTACTTTTATGCCCCTTCATACCTCTACTTCACTACGTTTCAGAGGGAAGTGATGGGTGTTTTCTCCACTGCATTTATTTGACAGCTTTACTTATCTTAATTTAACTTCATCAGATTAAGATTGTACAAGAATAAATCATAAACTTTCAGGACTGTGACAAACCAGCAGTGTTAGCAGTCAGACAGATTTCATTGCTAAATTACTCACATTACTTCCCAGAGAGAGGTAACATTATCCAATGTTCTACAAAAAGGTCCTATCACAAATGAAGGCCATGTTTCTGCAGGACAACTGCTTTTGACAATAATAATTATAATAATTCTGTGTGGAGTTTGCATCTTCTTCCTCTCCTGTGTGAGTTTTCTTTGGGTACTCCGACTTCCTCCCACAGTCCAAAGACATGCAGGTTAAGTGGTGACTCTAAATTGCCTTTGTATGTGAGTGTGAATGGCTGTCTGTCTCTATGTGTCAACCTTGTGATTGGTGACCAGTCCAGGGTGACCCCGCTCTCGGATAAGCGGTATAGACAATGGATGGATGGATGATAATAATAATAATAATAATAATAATACATTAGACTTACATAGCACTTCTCCGAGTTCTCAAAGACGCTTTACATCAAGTAGGATAAAAACTAGCAGTAAATCTATCAATAAAGACATGAGACTAGATAATAAAAACATGAAATAAAAACGTGGAGGTTGGTGGGGGGGGGGGCATATGTGAAATGATGAAGCACACAAACCATTATATTAAGATACCATAGATATTCTACTGTTGCTTCTTTCTCTCCCATGGCTGGATTAGGGATCCCCAGCAAACATGACCTGTCTGTGCAGCATGTGCAGTACCTGCCAGAGGTAGTCACTTAGTATTTGGTTAATTTAATTAAACACGTTATTCAGGGAGATGCACTGAGTAAACACAATATCAAGGGAGATAATGGAGGTGTTCGACAGTGGGCTGTCTCTGAACGACAGGGTCTAGAGATTAGGGTGTAATGCAGGACCTCTTCATTTAGTTTATTGCTGTGAGTCATATGCTTTAAAAAATTCCAAATCAATTACATTTCCACAAATCAAATTAAATACCTGAGTCCCCCACGGATAATGAAAAGATACAACTCAATAGTGGAAAGTAACCAAGTGCATTAATTCAGGAATTTGACTATTTGCATTTTATACTCATTTATATTTGTACTTTTTAATTTGTATTTCATTTCAGAAGGAAATGTCCCTTTTCTGACAGCTATAGTTACTTGAAAGGTAAGATCACATAGAAAAGCAACTACAAAACATGAATGCAAATCAGTGAATGAATCAACAAAATACAAAACCTACTTCTGACCTACACATGCTTTAGTTAAATTCAATGAGGCCAGGTAGTGAAAAAAACTTTTGGTATATACATATAAACAGATAAAAATGCATTTGAGTTGTTATAGGGTTAGTGTGTGTTACCGCTGCTCTCTGTGTAAGTATACAAAAGGCAGCTACATAGAAAAACATGGGACAAGAAATCAATGGGATGTGGGCCCTTAAAGACCCTTAAAGAGGCTAAACTGTATAGACAGGGTTGGAAGGCAACTGGATCTTTCACTACTGGGTGATTTAATCATGCGTGACTCCAAACACCAACTATGTTCACTGCTGTACAACTGTATGAAGAACACAAACCACGTTTCACGTACGTGAAGACAGCGGAGTGCATGACTCAGCCTGCAGATGTAACTGTACCTTCTCATATTTAACTCCTCTGCATTTGTTACCTGGACAATACTGTCAGTCACACATTTCAGTAAGTTTAAGATTTAGAAATAAACTACTTTCACATTTGCAGCATCTTTAGTTTTTGGAGAGTAATGATGGACACCTTCGTACCTGTAATGCATGAATCATGATACGCTCTCAGGATTTTTTTTACTAAGTGTTTATATTCATCTTTAGGCATGAAAAACAAGGTGTGAACTTTTTCAACCCATATTTTATAAAGATATATTTACATGTCCAGTAGTTGAAATATAGCTAGAGATGCATGATGTACACTTCAGTGGACATGTGATTAATCATAATTTCCTCCCAATATAAAATCAATACTTGGAAAATTTAGCAATTGCATGACTCCTTAGGGTAGCACGGTGGTGCTGTGGTCAGCACTGTTGTCTCACAGCAAGAAGGTTCCGGGTTTGAAACCAAGTTTCGAATCCAGGTTTGGATTGGGGTCTTTCTGTGCACAGTCTGCATGTTCTCCCTGTGTTTGCATGGGTTCTCTCTGGGTACACCGGCTTCCTCCCACAATCCAAAGACATGCACATTAGGTTGATTGGTGACTCTAAATCGCCTGTAGGTGTGAGTGGTTGTCTGTCTCTGTGTGTTGGCCCTGTGATTGGCTGGTGTACCCCGCCTCTCGCCTGAAGTCAGCTGAGTTTGGCTCCAGCTCCCCCACGACCCTGATGGATAAGAGGTATAGACGATGGATAGACGGATGGATGGGTGACTCCTTACTTGATGTCACCATATTTTTCTTACCTGCAAGAAGGTTTGAACAGAAAAAATGAACAAAAATAATCTTATGTTTTTCTAAATGTATGAAACAATGAAATGAAAAATAGGGAATATAAAAAGCCGGCAGGTTTGTGGTTTGAACCTTGCACTTCTTTCTGTGCTTCTCCCCTTCTACGTCCACCCATAGGTGACTCTGAACTGCCCGTAGGAGTGAGTGTGAGTGGGTGTCTGTCTCTCAACCCAACGATTGCCTGGTGACCACTCTCGCCCAACGTCTGCTAGGACTGGCTTCAGCCCCCCCCACGACCCTTAAGGCTTAAAAGCGTTTTAGACAATGGATGGATGAATGAATGCTGATGGTCCTCTAGGGGGAGCAATTGCTCCTTCTTTATGGTTCCAAAGCTGCTCAAGCAAACAGGAAGCAGCCTCAGCATCCAGCATGAATGGCAGCTCTGAAGGTATTTTTCACGCTCTGAAATTGGAGTCAGCACTTGTTTTTCTCTCCCCATTGACTTAGAATATTTTTGACATATTTTCTATCTGTGGGAAAAAAATAATGAGCCACTGTGATTTCAGGAGGATTCGGGCTGGGAGATATCACAGGCGTTTACTGGGGCTCTTCCCAGTGCTCCATGCTGCACTGCATCTTCCCACCTCCATCCATCCATTCCCTCCTATTCTTCACAGTTATTTCCTCCTTATCTCCTCCCTCTCTCTCTCCCATTTTCTGTGATATCTGTACCCAGAGCCCTGTTCCATTTTACATTTCTCTATGTTGCTCTTCTTGTCTTCCTGTGTGGGTGTGAAAAATCGGTGTTTTGTGTGTGTGTGTGTGTGTGTGTGTGTGTGTGTGTGTGTATACATATGTGCAGAAGCTCCTCAAATGAACAGTATGAGCTTTCAGTAGATTGCCGGCGGTGATGCAGTGGTGGCCTCGCTACAGTTGTAGCAGCAATCGCAGCCGTGGTAGCAGAGCAGGAGTCTGACAGGATGATAAGCAGCTGATAAAAATCCAGCGCTTCCATGAATATTTCATTTCTGAAAAGATGCAAGCAGGCAGGAGAGGGTGAGGAGGAGTTTGGGGAAACAAGTGACAGATTGAGAAGAATTCAGAGATTCAGCTTCTATCTCTGTCTTCTCACTCCACTCGTCTGTCTACTTGTCACCTCGCTGTGCCAGATGGACTATTTTCATCCTCTGGTTGGCTTTTGTAATTAGTACTGATGAGCTTCCCTGTAATGTAATAAATTTAGAAGCAGATGTGGGGATGGCATTCCTTTCTCGGCCTCATTATAGGTCAAAAATGCCAAAACACATGATGGTGATAAATGATGAGGACAGTGTCAGTCCTCCTCTCTACTGGAAGGAAAATCACCATTTTTCTTCCAAAAGATCTTCCATCATTGTTTCGTCAATGGTGTCTAACATGTTGCCATAGTAGGCCATGTAGCCTATGTAGCCCACAGGGTTAAGATGGGCTCCACAACATAAGGTCATAAGATTCACATCATTTCAATTCAATTCAATTCAATTCAATTTATTTGTATAGCCCAATATCACAACAGAGTGTCTCATAGTGCTTTACTGAGTTCATTCTGCATTTACGTTTCTGTATTCAATTATTCAGGTTTTTCCTTTAATTTGTCGTCGAAAACCAAACATTATTGTTGTTACTGGGCAAAATGTGTAAAATCGGACTTAGTGGTTTTGATGGTTTAACCTAAATTAAAGAGTGACACACTGGATAAATAAACTGAAGTATGAAAGGACCCCAAGAAAAGAAAAACAAATACAGTACATAATAGGTGAAAAAATGTAAATGATCACAGTTACCGTGAGTGTTAATTCTAGTAGTTAAATAGTGTTAGTTGTCATCATATGTGACTTTTCAGTTTTTTTTTCTTTTTCTGGCAGCAGTAGATTTCCTTACAAAGGATGAACTGATGATGAAAGTTATGCCAAAAATCCCCTTTTAGTACTTTTTATATGAGAGATCAAACTAAAGGAAATGTGGCTTTGCTTTTTGCTTTTGGTTTTGTATTTTGTCTGATGATAATTAGAACAAATCTTTAATGTTTCCTTACTATTACTCAGGGGCAGACCATGTTAACATATTTGTGCTTTCACCAAGGCTGATATAATGCGTGCCTTTAACCTTGGTTTATCCAGGGAAGCTTTACTGAGTACACATGACCTGTTTCTGCGATGTCCAACTTCTTTCTTTAATCATTTGGCAGTTTCACACATGGAAGCTGCCCAGTAAAACTTACTTTTTCTTCTGTTTGTGAAAGCGCAGCACAACTGAAGTTAGTTCATTTGCTAAAGGACATTTTGATGGATATAATTTGTTAGTATAAGAAAGTCATGAGCAGCCAGTAATGCTAGCTTTTTTTTCCCCCTTCAGTTATCTTGAGACATCAAATTTTATTTCCTGGGGATCCTATAATTAATTAGGTAATGGAAATTGGCTGCAGTATTGGCCTCTTGCTGCCTACAGTAAGCCAGTCAGTCAGATTGCATCAGATGCGGTAAGTCTAAACCCTAACTCCACTGTCAGGTTTACTAGGCTCGTCTCTCATGATGGAAGCAACAGTGGGAGAAAACCTGTAAAACACACGCACATGCTGGCACTCTGGTGATTGCCATTAGTGGTGTAAAACAGGAACCACAGCTGCACTCAAAGCCAGCGGAATGCCAGCTCCCTCCAAACAGAAGCCTCATAATGTGGAGGGTGACCTTGAGTGTGACATCATTAAAAAAGCAGGATCCTGCATATAAAAAAATCAGAATAGCCCAATCATTTTATTTCAGTTGTCTGTGAGTTCTCTTTGTATGGATGATTTTCAGTCCAAATGGGAGAAGGAATTGGTCAGTGTATACATAGTGGATGACATAAGAGAGACTGTGTTCAGATTGTGTTAAGACAACTTAGCAATAGACTAAGATTCAATATAAAATTCTTCATAGGTTCCAAATAACCCCAGTTATTCAACATTTTGGAATTCTATAGACAAAAACAGTCCATAATATTTTTTAAATGATAATGAAGAACCACACCACTATTGTGTTAACCTGCTAAAAGAGTGGCACAGCAAAATTTGGCAAGAAAACGTCTTCTGTTGAACATACCTCCCTCTGTCCTGATCGTACAGACTGCACACAGAGGTTGTGAATGTGTTTCTGCCTGAAGATGCATTCTGCATCTGTCCAAGCTCTCAAAAATGTCCAGGAGTTCTTGTGGAGGCCTTTTCTGGATCAGCTCTCAGTTAGAACATACGATTCACAAATGAAAGGACATCCATCCATCCATCCATCCATTGTCTATACCACTTATCCTTAAGGGTTGTGAGGGGCTGGAGCCAATCCCAGCTGATGTTGTGCTCTGAAATAGAAGCCGTCAAAGTGATGGACTGCAATATGACGAAAAGCTAAAGCGTTCTGAGAAAAGGAAGTACAGAATATAACTGGTGTTATATTGTTGAGTATTAACTTATTTTCATATGGGTTATGCTGATATCATCAAATCTGTAAAATTATCATTATGAAGAAATTCATGATTACACAACAGTGACTAATCCCAGTAGCACTCTGTCACTCTGTGACTAATATGTTTTGGACAAAATACATTTCTGAAGAGTGAATGTCCCTACCACAGAAACAGAAAAGGGCTAAATTACCCATCATGGCTTCTGACAGGTATCTGTACCAACACACCACCATCAGTGACCCCTCATGTGTTTTTGGTCAAATAAATAAGAATATTAGATCTAATTAGAGGATATAGACATGAACCGTTAACTGACAAACTGAACTGAACTGAACTCGTGAATTCAGACCAAGTTTTTAAAGGAAATGCTCACACATGCACATACGCTTTTGGCATGTATGCATGTGTGCAATGCTCCAGCCACTTTCTAATGTTTGACGAAATCAGTTCTGGCTGGTCTGAGCTGCTGCAACACATTCTTAGATGATCTCATTGTACACACCAGTTATTATCAACCAGAGGTACGTGTACCCTTCTGCAAGTCACCAGGGTGCACGTGAATATTATATCTTATATGATGTAGCTCAACTACTTGAGTTACACTATAACCTGAAATGAGGATTTGAAGAAAAAAATTATACATATATTGAATCAGCTGTGACCCAAGTGCTTGAAAGGGAAAAGGACTGCAGTTAGAAAGTATACAGAGAAGTCCACACAGCTAAATGAAATGCATAAATGGTTAAGAAGTAGCTGAGCATAACGAATATAGAGTTGAAATTGATAGCCAACAGTACTGCTAAAGTAATGAATAAATGGTTGAATTGTAAGCTTTTGCTAATGGTGATAAACTTGTCTAAAATCAACCAATATTCAACCAACAGTGACACTTTTATTTTAAGATAAAGAAAACTTTAATAAAACAACTTTATTAATCCCACATCGGGCAAATTCCCTTGTCACAGCAGCTCTAAGACCAAGAGTGCAATTAAATAGACCTAAGAATATAAAGGTCATAAATGACGCAAATACACTATAAACATTAATACACTATATACAACGTATATGCAGTTGCTGTCAAAAGTTTTCACTTCCTACAGTAAGACACATACTAAACGCTGAAGGCCTCCATGACCGACCTCCAAGAAGTTCACCACTACTGACCCAAAAGCACAAGACAAGTCGGCTCCAATATGCTTGAAACCGTATAAATAAGCCACAGACGTTTTGAGATTCTGTTCTAGCGATGAAACAAAAGTGGAACTTTTCAGGTCTATGGATCAGCAGTATGTCTGGAGGAGGAAGAATGAGGCAGACGCTGAAAAGAACCCCCTGCCTACAGTGAAGCATGGAGGAGGATCAGTGATGCTCTGGGGCTGCTTTGCTTCTTCTGGCTCTGGAAACCTGCAGCGTTTGTAGGGCAACATGGATTCAATCAAGTATCAGGAAATCCAGGAGAAACGTTCATGCCGTCTGTGAGGAAGCTGAAGCTTGGAGGTCATTGGACCGACAGGACAATGATACAATAATCATGAGCTTCTTTATTAGAGACTAAATTCATCACCTCTTGGCCTCAACAGGCTCTGATTCAACCTCAAACTCAGGAATCATGGAAATAGCTGTTGGGCTTAATGTGCATTTGGACTGTTTTTCTCCAATTGATCTTCCTGAATTGGCTTCAATAATCTCCTCATCCAAACCGTCAACATGTCTCCTAGACCCCATTCCTACTGGACTACTTAAGTCCTGCCCTTAATTAACACGTCCTTACTGGATATGAGGAGAAAGTAGAATCAGCTATGTATTTTTCTAAATACCAATAGTCTATTTGAGGATTTTCAGTCAGGTTTTAGAGCGAACCACAGCACAGAGACACTGGTGAAGGTTACAGACGACCTCCTTATGGCATCAGACAGAGGACTTCTCTCTGTACTGGTCTTGTTGGATCTGAGTGCTGCATTTGATACCATTGGCCATCACATCTTATTACAGAGACTGGAACAGTTCATTGGCATAAAAGGAACCACATTAACCTGGTTTAAGTCCTATTTATTAGATCGATTTCAGTTTGTACACGTTAACAATGAGTCCTCTGTCCACACTAAAGTTAGACATGGAGTTCCACAAGGTTCGGTTCTTGGACCAATATTATTTACCTTATATATGCTTCCTCTGGGTAATAATATCAGGAAACATAAATTAATTTCCACTGTTATGCAGATGATAGGACAGAGAGAGAGAGAGAGACAGAGAGAGACAAAACAAACAGCAACTAAAATACTAATAGAAGTACAGACCGTAGGAATATGACTAATAGTTAGCAATATGGTAGCATTGAAAAACATGACAATAGTTCATATATGAATAATAATAACAGGACTAATATCTGTAAAAAGTGTCAGTAGCTGACGGTCCGCAGCAGTGATTCATGAAGCCAGAGAACCACAGCAGGAGGACCAGGACCAGGATCCACAGGAACCAGAGAACCAGGACCAGGATCCACAGGAACCAGAGAACCACAGCAGGAGAACCAGGACCAGGATCCACAGGAACCAGAGAACCACAGCAGGAGAACCAGGACCAGGATCCACAGGGGTATGCGTCTTTAACACTGGCATACAGTAAATCCAGGGTGCTATTGTCAAGGTTGTGGCAATCAGCATACTGGGTGAAAGTGGGTAGAGTGGAAGAGAGGGAGCTGTGGTCGAAGTCCCCTGAGATAGGAGGGAGGGACTGCGGGTCCCTTCCTCCAACAGAGCTTGGTCACAACACAACAAATTCCTTCTCTGGCTTAGACATCTTGTTATTGAGTTCCAATCATTTCAAAACAAGAATTGCTGAGTAGGAGTATTTGCCTGCCATAATATACTGCTCACAGGGCCTAGTTAACCACTAAACTCTGATTTATTTCTATTCAGTTAGTACATTAATGTAATCAATAAAAATCTTGCTCACAGCAGCTTCAAGTGTGACAGTGACAAAAATAAACTAAATTTGTGATCCCAATACAACAACAGGTTTGTGCTTTTGGAAGAAGTAGAAGAAGAAGAAGAGGAAAAAGAAGACAGCTCTATTCTCACTGTCTATCAGTTGCCATGCTATTTTAGCTCACTCAAGGCAATTTACAAGTGAAATGAAAATGACATAGACATCAGAAACAACAGAAGTCACTCACAGGTGTTTCGTAGACAAAAGCTCTTTTAATGAAAATCATGTTCTTTTCTGTCAAGTAAAAAAGATTAAACATATGCATACTATTTATAGCTTTAACATAGCAGGCAGTAGAAAAGGAGTTTACATTTAAAATATTCAGAGCATTCAAAAGCATACCTCTTCTATTAAAGTGAAACTGAGACATTCCCGTACATCATCAACTCACTATGGTTCTACTTTTGGCTGGTCTGATCAGTGGCGCTCAGCTCGCTACAACGGAAATGGATACAGTATGCAAGCCTGGGCTCAGACTCCATCAGAAGTCCTTCTACATGTATGTATGGAAGATGCTTTCATCTGCTGTGTGAGCTAAACCAGTCAATGTGAAAACCCTCAGGAAAAAGGATTTGGGATAATATTTTAATATGATTTCCTTTTCTCTCTTATCAGCTGAGCTAGTTCTTCTGCTGATAATTTGTCCCGTAGATGTCTGCATTTATGGAAGACTGCTTGTTCATTTGCTGCTGATTTGTGTTATTTCACATTAGCCAGTGTTTCCAAACTAAGAGGGAAGATGAGTTGATGGGCTTACAACTGCAACAGAAGTCACACTCATCACAAAAATATAACCAAAGCTGACAGAGTGAATACGCTTTAATCTAACGCTCACTGGGTATCATGTGTGTTTATTTCACAAAGCTTGCAACTACTTTATTCAACTTCTATTACAGGGTCAATATACTGTATGTTGGCATAAAGGCATACTGTTGGTGTTACTGCTATATCATGCATACAGTATGTTGCTAATGTTTGTATATGAACAGCTGCAGTAGATTCATTTCTTAAATGGAATTATGAGTTTGGATACTTGGATGAATTTAAGAATGGTGTGCGCAGGTAGTGGATTGCATGTTAATATAATACTGGATTTGATATGACACTGTTTGAAAGACATAATATGTGCTTCATAAACTCTTTTTTCTATTTCAATTCTTTGACTCTTTATTTTGGAGACATGGAAGTGACTACAGACCAACAACCTGGCAGCCACACCGGCAGCTTAAAGACATCGGACACTACTGTCCATAACAGGCTGGAAATTTTTTTAATCTTTACGTGCAAAAACATGCGACTACGCTAGTGTTCTCCGATCACTTTGAAGAGAGGGAAAACCTCCTTCTCTGCCCTGTTTCAGTCAACAAACAACAAAACCGTGCTTCACAGTGAAGCAGACAAGGATACACTATAGCTTTCATTCACATCATTTCTGGTGAGCAAGTTATTTGGCTGTGGAAGTATGGAGCCACGTAAGGGTCGAGCATACTTGCATGACAGTTTGTGAGTAGGGAT
The DNA here is from genome assembly GCF_042242105.1 of Pempheris klunzingeri. Taxonomy (NCBI): domain Eukaryota; kingdom Metazoa; phylum Chordata; class Actinopteri; order Acropomatiformes; family Pempheridae; genus Pempheris; species Pempheris klunzingeri. The sequence goes on along the minus strand of NC_092029.1, from coordinate 21,803,294 downwards.
TAATAAACTGGCCTAATTGATTGTGAGAATGAATGCACAGTTTTGGGAATATTGAATTAAGGTTTCAAAAATATGCATGGCATTCCAAAAAAGAAATGAGAAAGAGAAATGTAGTTACCTCACAGGCTAAATGAAAGCACAGAATAAAAGCTGCTGTGTTTTCAGAAACACTGAAAACATCCTAAATGTTGCACTTAATTGACTGAAAACATTTGAGTGACCCCCCCCCGATGTGTCCTTTATCACATAAAATGTGTGCATCAACGGGACCTGCAGTGTCTCGTCTATCCTCAGCTATGACTGGCTAATTGTTCTCACGACAACTTTCAGTCTTCTACTATCATTTGCTGCATAGAAATGCCAGATTACGTTACCTTACCACTATTTAACCTTCTACCCCTTTTACTGCCTCATTTAGCCCATGAATGTTATCATGAATGTAACCCAACTGAACACTCAAAGCTCATCTTTTCCCTTTGCAGAATATCAATTCCCGAGCACCATTTTTTCAGTTTGTCGGTCTGTTTTCTCTGTTGATCTCTTCCTACAGGGTTTCCCATCACTACATTTTCTGTCTACAGGCTCCATATGAAAGCTGAGAGATGGAATCATGATCGTGAATTTGTCTTGCATGAATACAGCTTAATGACAGCACCTGTACTATTTATAATATATAAAGTCACAGAGAGGGTTAGAGGTTTTTCCCACTAACCAGTCATTGTTTTCCAAAAGCTCTGTCTAGCACGTGTGAGGACAGTGGATGGTTTGCAAAAATTATTCAGTACTATGTTGCCTATCTGTTTCTATGCAGGATACTTTCAGGCACAGGATTGAGCGTAGGTCACCTGCGATTTGGCAGCATTTAGAGCCCAACACACAATCACTGTAGTCACATATACTTTTAAACTGTATTCGTTGCCAAAAGTTTGCCAAAATTCATTGCTGGATCTCTTTTTAGATGGAAAGAGAAACAGCAAAAGAGAGAATTCTATAGAAGTAATTATTACAGCAGTCCTCAGCTGGGAATTCAGTCTTCTTCAAAAGGTTGTGAAGAAAAGCAATTTAAATGAAGGGGATTGAGCAGAGAGATGTGTTAAAAGGTTGGAAGTGATGTTAACAAGATCATCGAATTGGTAATATATTTATTTATACATTTGGAGGGCATGGGGGAAACTGCAGATACATTATGTAACCTAATGATTGTTCCACAGCCGAGGCGCAAACACTTGAAGGCTGGAAACATGTAGGCATGCCATAACGATGGCACAAATGTATAACGGAGAAGACTTGGAGCTAAAGGAAGGCGCTCAGGAGGAGAAGATGGGAAGTGTAAAATGAGAAATGAGAGAGAAGGTGAGAAAGAGAGGAGGTGAGGTGAGAGGGGAAGAAGGTGGGATAAGCAGGAGGGGTTGGGGAGGGGAGAGGAAGCATGAATAATCCATCAGAGAATCACGACAGGATTAAGACAAGGTGGGAGCCAAAAATATCCCCGGCCAAGGCAGCTTGGCGCAGTAACGCTGCAACTGAGCACAACACGACAGCAGCCACTCCTGCTGCCAGTTTCTGCCAGCTCAGGAAGTAAAACGTTAGGGGGATTATAAAAAGCCACTGTGATGTCGCTGTGTACAGTAAAACTTCCTCTGTTGTGCAGTAGAAAGCCTTGACTCACACCAGACTGTCTGCTTTCTCTCCTGGCTGATGGACTGAACTAACACTTTAGACTGATGCTTTTCTGAAAGCAAACTTTGCAAATCTCATTTCCTAAAGCCATGTATTGATCATTAAAGGGGAAATCAAGTCATTTTACACATCAAGTACATTGGTCTTGTCTGCTGCTCGCTATGCCAAAACAGCTGTATCATCAAGCTGCATTATGGGAGGTTTAGGCTCCATACAGGCAAGGATGACCAACTGGGGAATGTGGGCCACTGCCCCAAGGCCTGACCCTAAAGACCCCAGGTCTCCTCTGGGGCAGTTACTTTAAGATAATGTCATAAATTACTATTTTATATGCTATGCACCAGTGAACCACAGTTACAGACTGTGATAGTAGAAGGTGGCTGCTTCCATTTAGGCCTGATTCTGAGGATCCCTGTACCTTTGATAATATACCAACAAGACTAGAGAATTACATCAACATGAACACTTTTCCCAGTGCCACAATCACCCCCACATACATGTCACATCTCCCTTCATCGGAAAACTTCTCATCATCCCTGCTGCAGGAATTTTCTCAAATTCAGATGAGGGCTTACCTCCTCTTTTGCTGGCATCCTTTTTTTTTTCTTTATCTCTTCCTCCCTCCAACACCGCTCTCATCCTTGCCTACATTTTCTCTCACTCCTTTTCCCCCGTTTTTCTCTCTGTCACTTCAGTCGAATGAGGTTAAATCTTCCTACTGCTTGGTAAGAGGCATAGATTAGCAAAACAGAGTTCAAGCTCTGTCAACACCTAAGAAGGCGACCACAAACACACACGACACAAAGACCCAGCTGGTAATTTCCTGTTCTTCTTTGAAGAGTAGACCTTGGCAACATGTGTGCACATGTGTTTGTGAACAATGCAGCACCATGCAGAGCTGTGCACTAGTCTAACAGCTGAGTGACATTAGCATTTACATGACATTAGGAATGTTAACAGGAGATTACAATTCAGTCTTAAGGAAAAGCCAAACATCTTCTGGGCACAAACTTCCATGCTCTTCTCTCAGTTTCATAGCAACGACATAGGTACAGCTTCATGACTGTCAGTGACTGTTGTAAGCTCAGGAAAAAAGGCATTAGGAATGAACTTTTAAAACGCCTAGACTCCACAGTGTCGCTATTAATCAGATTACAAGTCTCTCTCCAGCTCGGTACACAAACAACCAACAACATTTGACAACATTGTCATGTCATCACAGTGTATCTTTACTGCACCTGGTTCTAAAGACATACTTCACATCGGTATCTCCAATCACAATGTAGGAAAAATACTCCACCTTGAAGATATTAACATGTGTATTGAAATATTGGCAAACATATGTAAGGCAATGACAGCGGTTGTATGAAGAGCAGAGACTGGAGCTACCAGGTGCATAAGAGGAATACCACCCAGTTTGACAAACCATTCCTGTGTTGTCTATTACGCTCTGCAGCTGGTTTTAAAAACGTATGTAAAACCAGTCTCTTAAATTAAACCAGTCTTAATTTTGCCCTTAGATTGGTATAATTTGATCTAGTAGGACATTAATAATAATTCAATGTAATTCTAATTAAAAGGTTCTAAATCTGAACTAATTGTAACACTGACAGTAGAAAAACAGCTCAATTTGGAGTTTGCCAACAATTTTGCAAAACAAGCAATAATATGGTCCAATCTAAAGAGACTAATTGGATTTTTAACTGTATTTGCTTCACCTGAATTACCAAATTGACAAAAAAAAAAACACCCTTGTACCAATATTAAATTCTTTCACAGGACTCACATTTACAGCTGGAAAAACTTAGCAGCTTGAAGCTGTAGCTCACTCTGTCATGTCATGTCTGAAGTGTCTCTCTGTGAGTGCTGCACATACACTGAATACATGTTCCAGGGGACTGCGTGGAAACATTAGTTAGTAACCATATGTGAACATTCTCCGAACCTCAAAATGCATTCCCCTTCAATTTCTGTAAGAAACAATTATTTACTGGGTATGTTGTGGTTTGAGGGAGAGCTGACTGCACTAATGAGATCAAAATGAGTGGTATACCCCTTTAAGACACAGTATATACGGCTCAGACTTTGGCTAAATCAGACTGACTAGAATCCTCCAAATACATAATGATAATAATAAGAACAAACACTACGGTTACATGGGCACAGGATGCTGTCCTTGTTTCAGATGTTAGGGTCAGTTATACAAGACCACCAGTCTGACAGAAAGGAGGAGAGAGAAAAACTGCAATGCAAACCAGAAATTGCTGTATGTGAATAATGAAGTAAACAAATCATTATATAAGCATACTGTAGATAGATAGATAGATAGATAGATAGATAGATAGATAGATAGATAGATAGATAGATAGATAGATAGATAGATTCCTGTATTTAAGTGTTATTAACAGTGTATGAAGCAACATTGCCTCTTTCAGCAACAGAAATTGAACGCGAGGAGGGCTGAGGTTACTAAAATAAGCATGTTTCCTTTTGAGCTTCTTATCGTCTGCGCTGTGTTGCAACATTATGACACACGCTGAATGAGATACCATTAAATAAGAGCTTTGATGGATGGGGGCGATATGAGCCTATTTTTGTGGCTCACTTAGTTGACATACAAGATAGATGAGCAACAATAAAAATGTAATTTGTCCTTCGAGACCGTGGTCGAAACAGATCTGCCGTGTAGATTATTCAACAAGCGAAGTGATCGTTGCATAATTTTATTGCCCTGTATTGTGGAAATATTGTGCTGTCCCTGGTTGAACAAACTGAAATATGCTGGTGTATGGTCAAAGGACTCGGTGTGACTTACATCTACCTGCACCAAGACCACCATTCTAATTCTAGTGTTCATTAACTCATTAGTTAGAGAAAAATAGATTCTGAGGTAACCTCACCTAACACATCTGTCATACGGACATTACAGCAGTCCTGTCACATACATTTCAGTTATGATATCCCCATAGAAGACAACAGACTATATACCAGGAGCTTACAGAATGGATCCAATGACACAGATTTGTAACAGTAAAAAATGTGCAACATTTGAAGAGGTATGGATGATAATAAAATGATCAAAAATAAAACATTCTGTTTCGGAGAAGAAATGCTTCATTTATGGATGAAGCTCAGTTTTTACACGATGATAAACCAGGTGACCAAATGTGACTCAAACAACTTAATTTGACTACAAATGAACTTGAGTCGAACTATATTTGTGCAGAGATGAAAATATAAAACATACAAGGTTTAGCTTTTTACAGTAGAAAGCATCACCTTCAGGAGTACCTGGTACACCATCAAATTAGGTTATAAAGCACGCCAAGTCTGCTTACCTTGAACAGAATTAGGTAATACGTTTTCTATCACATTGTCAACAAATCCCACAGAAAGCCAAAACCACCAATAAATGGATCCTGTTAACAAGTAGAGCCTTTGTTTCTAAAGCCTGATGTGTCGCACATTAATGAGCCGCTGTAGCACAGGTTCCTTCATTTCCATGAACACATGTAGTGATATAGCTTTCTGCCGTACAAACTGAGGAGGACACAAAACATGTATTTATGTGCCACTGAAAACAGTCCTACAAATGAGCTGTTTGTCCCTGTTTGAGTGACATTTGGTAATGACTACAGTGCCCAGTCGTAGAAAATTATGAACCCTTTTAAAAAAAAAGGAAACAATATATTTGTGACTCGTTTTTAGTGGGTTAGTGGCTTAGTTCCCACCATTAGTGGCTTGGGGCCACAGACAGGGTGGGTACTGAAAGACAGTAAGTCTTGAAACCACTGATGGTTTTGGGCCTTTCAAAGGGTTTGTTGACAATAGGAACAACGTTAAGTAAAGCCAAGCTCACACTCGAAGCCGGGCTTTCTTCAAAAGAAGACTGAAGACACTATAAAGGTGTGTTTTAAATATTGGATCACATGCTGTTCTAACCCAATAATAAGACTCAGTGTGTTGCCACAGAAAAATAATTTCTATTGAATACTACTGATGCTGTTTAAATACACAGTAGCCTAATCAGACAGTATCTGGAATGGTGCTTATTAAAAAGCTGAAAAGTGGCAAATGTGGCAACATGACAGCAATAGCCTTCTAGGCAGCAATGACACATTGCTTAAAAGGACACCAAGTATAATTAAGCATTATGTTCCATAAGAGTTAACGATAATACTAAATATTGAAATCCTTGCTGGTAAGCCTGACCACATAGCAAACTGTGATAGATGTATTTCACACATAAATTAGAGCTTCCATCTGTATTCTGTAAATTTCTAACCTATGATTTTGTTAAAAGTCATCATTACAAAGCCTGACAGACTCTTCTGTTGTTTTTTTTTTTTTTTAAAAAAAAAGGCTGTTGATTAATGAAGGTTTTCCTTAAATGTGAGGGCCAAGTAGAGAATATAAAGGAGTCAAGACACACAAACAAACAATAACATGGTGGCCACAGTTTCCCATATAAGAATGTGAATCATAAACAAACATTGACACTGCAGTGTGCAAGGAATAAGATCTAATATACTGGTAACATTCCATTGTTTATTACTGGCCTACTGTGTTCAACTTTTTTCCCTTTTTATTTTTTTTAAGAAAATTCTGTCATTAAAAATCTTTCTTTAGTATATTTTTTTCTTAGAAAATATAGAAAAGAGTAATTTACAATTATTTTACACACGAACTATCCTCTGGCTTTTGTTTTGGAACAGATATGACTCATTTTGTTCTTTTGCAGCACATGGTGTTACAGAATATGCATCGAAACAACAAACATAAGTCAGTACAGCGTAGCAAAACTTAAAAATACGCAGACTTCATACAGAAAAATTAAATACATGCATACATACATTACAGTGCCATGCAAACACAGTCCATTTAGGGAAGTAAATTATTTAAAATCTGCATTTCTTTCACATGTGTCAAACATTTCATGCCTTCCTGCTATACATACATGACATGGCTTTTCATGACACTTACTACGGTTACTGTGGGAAGTAGCTTGCCAAGTACTCCTCATTTCTAAGTGGGCCAATGTTTGGTTGATGAAAGTTATAAGGTTATCATCATTGACACTTAACACTTAAGATTACTTTCTAACTCCACAAAAGCAGGAAATGTGTTTGTGGTAAGGTACAACAGATAAAGGATGATTCTTTTCCATCTTTGTCTCTCATTTGTTGTTTAATTTACACAAGAAATGGGTTTAATAGCCTTTTTGATAACTAGTGGTTTCTCACTTGATACTGAATGACACCTCACACGCTTCTTTGTCGCACATCAACAGTTATTTCTCATTGACTTTTGGTCCAATATGAACATTCTAATCTCCCCCTGGTTCACTGACCTGTAAGAACGCCATTCACTTTATCAGTGGCAGCACAAAGAAAAAGGACGGCGGTGTCCCCACAATGACAGCCCCTCAAGAACCAGCCAATCCCCTTAGAAGGTATTGACTGGTGCAAAATCAGCCACATCTACTCACACATGGGGCTTCTCTATCACATGCCACCAGCTAAGATCTGCTTACCAGAGCCCACTGAGAGATTGGTATCTGTGGAAGCTGCTGACCTTGAGTCTGTTTGTTTTGGTACTGCAATGAGATTCTAATCGGGCCTTGGCACACGTAGATAATACTGTTTACGCTTAGAGGAGACAGCGGCCATTTTAGACTTCTAACACCGAACACTGAAGAAAGGGCATTTGTGGAGTAGAACTGGAGTAGCATTTATGGAGCAGTGTGTTTGGATTGAAAGTTATCTGAAGTAACAGGGTGAAATATACCCAGTAACTACATGTCCAGACCAGCTCCATGCCTGCAGGTGGCAGTTACAGTCTGCACCTTCACTTTTGCAATTTCCCGAATAGAGAGCTGAAGTTTAGGTTTGTTCTTTTTGGTCACTGGGTGGCAGCAGAATATGATGTATCTTTTTATACATCTTGACAAATTATGACCTCAAAAAGTTGTTGGGTCAAATGTATTGGAAAGTAATTGTCCAGCAGATACGGAGCAACATTCAGCTCTGTTTTGGTCCAACCAAAGATCCCCCCCCCCCCCACACACAACAAACCCCACTTACCTGTGTGTTGTGTGCTGTTTTTTTTTAACAATTTGTTTTGTATTGTTGTTTTATTAAAAATGCCAGTGAATGAGGTTTTCTTCCAGTTTCACTTCAGCTCTCTATTCGTTTTTTCACACTATTCAGAGACAGTGTACTTCACAAAAAGGGCCTCACTGCTTAATTTAAAGCCTGCCTCACCATCTGTTTCACAAACCTGAACGACATTAAATAGACATTTCTAAATTAGCTTGAATAATCCATTATTCACGGCTGATTTATATTACTGAGATTTTTTGTTTTTATAGAAATCTGTCAAACAAAAAACTCTGAGCACTATTTGGAACCACTGCTAGTTTTGATCACATTCAGACCTTCAAATGACCAGTGCCATGCCAGTAAGCTTTTGTAAGTGGATCTCAGAGACTTTCATGCTCTCACAGAAACGTTCTATTGTTATCAACCTGCTAGAAAGTTCAACATTTCAAGCCTTGGAAACACTCTTTCCTTTTGGTTTTACTGGTCTGATGCAAAGTCAGTTTAGGATTTACTTAAGTCATACTCATACTAAGTCATAGTGCCTTTTCAAATACTGCTGCACGCTTATCACTTCTTCATATGCTGCAGCCCACTGCAGCTCCTTTCTGCCATTGCCTAATATAGACCTTATATGACCTCTGGAATAAAGCAGAAATATTTGCCTCCAGCTACTATAAAACTAGACAGTTTTATTCACACGACGCAATGTGCAAGATAATTCTTCATAATGACACAGTGTATGCCATCTGCCCAGGTCAGCTGTTCGGCTATTTTTAATGTTGCACAGAAGCATGCGGTGTGTTTTCTTTCCACAGTTTCTCTCTCTCCGCTGAATTTGGTTTTGTTTCTTTTTGCTGTTATCAAGGTGTGAGGAGTAAGGTGCTCACAGAGTCATCATCCCCTGCACAGTTTAATTTGTACACTTTAGTATGAACCACTTTCACCAACTTGTCTGAGTGTCCTTGGCTTAACAGACTGCTATAATCCTTACTCGCATATTTTGAGATAAGGGCTGCGGGAGATGAACATAGAGCTGCTGACATTTAAAAGGACTAACATACTGTATGTTTAGAATTTACTTACAGATTTAGCAAGCATAAGCTCTGGAAACTAACTTGTTTTTGTTTACCAAATAGTTGGGAAACAGCTTTAGAACCATGAGCATGTTGCAGTTTGTGCAAATGAGATACACTGTCCAGACTGAAGGGCTGAGTGACTGACCAGTGGGGCTGCACTCTACTCTGGCCAGCTTAGCTGCTATTGGTTGGGAGTGACCAATGCTCACTCCTCAGGGGACATCTTAGACTCCCCTGCACTTCAAGATGTGCCTCACCACTGGAGAACACCTCTAATCCACCAATAACTGACGGATACCCACTGATACACACTGTTGAAATTACAAACTACTCAGACATTTGTCACATGGTCAGGATTGTCCCTGACTTCAATGCACTCGATCTCCTCCCTTTCTCTTTCCCTCTCCCTTTCCCGCTCCCTCTCCCTCTCCCGCTCTTTACGCTTGGCCCGTTTCTTTTTCTTGTGTCTCTTTTTGGATGGTGGGAAGAAGGTCAGGAAGACGGGCAGGATGACAAAGCAGTGCAGCACGGTGCAGCCCGCGGTTAGGAGGGAGCACTTGAACAGTGTGTAGGTCAGATTGGAAGGCACAAACACTAGGGGCATGATCCCAATCACAAAGCAGGATGTGTTCTGTAGGATGGCCGCCCCGTGCTCCTCCAGTGCCAACTTGATGCACTGTGTCCTAGTGTGCTCGGTGGCTAGCACAAAAGTGTATAGATGTGGTGCACAGTGATCCATGGCGAAGTTGAGGGTATAAATAAGGCACAGGATTGAGATGCTGTCCATGCCAACGTTCCAGAGGGTCATCAAACCCAAGACACCCAGCTCCACGGATGTTACAGTGAGGATGAGCCAGAAGTTCCCCAAGGGGTTGATGACCAGGAAAAAAGTAAGGATGAGAATAGTGAGTACGCTGAAGCCTGAGGTCAGGATGGGTGAGATGACAGAGGAGCTGTAGCGGTCCATGAACACAAATGTAGGATTGAAGGCAATGAACTTGATGCTGTTGATCAGCATCAACGGACGAAGCTTCTCCAGAAGCTCCACCACCTCTTCACGTTTCTTCTCCGTGGTTCGTGCCACCAAGTACATCCGTGAAGCGATAATGTCGTACTCATCAGTCTCACGGTTCTTGGAGAATATGATGTCCTCTGTGAAGTGCTGGTACTCCGGGCTGCGCAGGAAGGAGCCCTTGAGGATGGTGATGAAGTCACTCTTGGTTGATGCACTCACATTCACCACCCGCAGGTAGTGGAAAAAGTTGTCCATCCAAGAGATCTTGTTGAAGCCATGACTCAGAGTCTTCAGGTGCTCCTGCACCGTTGAGTTCCAGTACTCAATTGGTTCATAAATGTAAAACCCAATCACGGGACTGTAGTTACTGAAGTATTTCTGCTGGGTAAGAGCATACGAAACACTCGGAGAGTTACTTGCTAGCAGATTCACAATATTTGATCCATCACTGATTTGTAAACATCCCATGAATGAGAATGAGGCATAGATGAGATACAGAATGACCACAAAGGGTTTGACATAGGTGTTGGTAATCCATTCTGTGTAGTGCTCACGCAGGAAGTGCTGGATGAAGTGATTCTGGTATGGGACGCTATCATGGTGTGTGGATAAGTCATGGCCGTCACTCATCATGGTTTTAAACCATGTGGGCTGGCGGTCCAGGTACTCCACTGAGGGGATTTTACAACAGAAAACACTGTGGTAGCGGTTCTGCTCCAGCTGTCCAGCAAACACCAAGCAGGAGCCATAGAAAGAGAAAACGTAGAAATAGTTGACGAGGATGGCCACGCACATGCTCTGGCAGAAAGTTTTCACTGACTCGATGTTGGTAAAAGGGCTTGCTCCCATGCCGAAGGTGATGATGTAGAGTGAGCTCGTCATGGTATAGCACACCATCACGTCAGCAAAAGCGTCTGCCACACGCTCCTTGAAGGGGAGGTTTTCCCTTGTTCTCCTCCAGCCTGCCAGAAGCTCGAACACCCCTTTAGTTCCATGGCCTACAAAAAAGAGAGAGGACACAGTAAGCGTTGAATTTGCACTGATAACCTAGCACTGTATACATCAACATTTTATCATGTTCCACCATAACAACTGCTTTAAAAATATTTCAAGATTTAAAAAGTGTCGTGAAATTTCTGGTAGGTTCCAAAAGCAGAAACGCTTTTTAGAAAAAAAGGAAAATACAACTTGCAGCTAAGATTAGTTCACTTTTGGATTTGGGGTCAATTTAACTGCCCTAAATGTTGTGAATTCACCAAAGCTTTGTTTTGCCTCTCTATCTGGCTTCTTCTCCATTGAAATGGTGACTAGGGATCATGGTTATTATAGTATTTAAAAACCATTCACCACGTCAACTGTTAGGAATAATTGAATAATAATAATAGAAGAATAGGATTCATTCAAAGATATGGCCATAACATACAGTAGGATACCCACTGTGTCTGTAGTATTTATTCATTATCCAGGAGTCTGCTGTGTTTTGAAGACCATTCAGAAAATGGCTAAAAGAAAATGATTGACCAGTCAGTTAGTAACTGCACAATAGGCCTGAAATGTTCCCATGCTGGTAATTACAAAAATGATGTGTTTCTATTCCCATGTTTTGATAAGTCAGTAAGAGCTGTAAATACAAAAAGACATCCCTGGATTCTAAGACTCCATTAGCAGCTCCTATAGGCTGCCATGAAGAACCAAAACAAGTGTACACAATGTACTGATGTTTTTAGTATTTTTGCTAGCACTGGTCGCTAAACAAATTCAGTCTGACAAGATGGATTAATTCAAAAACACCAATTTGAACAGCCTTGGTTAGACTCCTCTAATAGAGATATGGGCTTTCCTTTTCTCTTCATATCTGAGATTGAGTTGTCCTCTACCATGCATCAGTAAACAGCATCCAAATCTGTCTGCAGCAGGCCCATTCATGTGAGTCAAATCTGTGGGATTTTAAAAATATAGACATGAATACACAACGTTCAAAGGCATATGCTCCATAGTGCTAAATCTCCCACACAGGAACACCCGCCCACCCACACACACTGTTCATTTGTTTGTAAAGCGCTGGAGCTTCATTTCTGATAGGGGGTAGGGGGTGGGGAATTGCAGTGAGGGAATGTGTTATGAAGCTCTGAACACTAGAATCAATTTAATGTTCCTCCACCATGTAAATATTTCAGTACAAGTGAGCACTGGATTTGGCCAATCAGAATGTTCCCTGCCAGCACCATCTTTGGAAAATTCCTTTCAAATCTAGCAGGTGGACAGTGAAGTGAGAGGGACTGCTAAGCTTGACAGCATTATAAATGTCCCCTTGTCTGACACAGAGAAAAAAGTTAATTAACTATAAAGGATTAGTCCTATGTAATGACTCGGCTAGATGGCTTTTCCCGCTTTCAGTTTTATCAAGCTGCACTGCAAGTCAATTAGTTAGTGTCAGTTGGTTTAGAGGGTGTGGAGAGAGAGGAAATTCACGCCCATGGTTTTTCCAACATTATACCAGGGGCGTCTGCCTGCGCTTCCCTTCACCAGTTACCAAATAGGATGTTAAGCAGCGTCATTTTCTACACATGATTGGAAAAGCTCCGGGATTCATCACAGTGACTGATTGCTGGCAGGTGGATAATAACAATAATAACAAAAGAGTTGAACAAAAGCCACTTTACTGTTCATGATAACTTGCAGTTCTTTTATAAAAATCTTTATTTTTAGGATTAAGACATTCAAATTAAATACGGTATGAGTAAAATGAAAATGAGGTCTTTTCTATATTATTGTAGCTTACTTCCCAGATAATGTAAAACATTTGTCAGAACATGCCTATTGGGCTGCATCTGTCTATTTGCAAGCATCAGTATGTCAATAACTTTTATTCTGAGCTAAGATAAAGATAAGAAGATGGGGAGGGAGAGAGAGGGAGTTACAACATGCATTACAGGTGCCTTTGAACGTGGTACACCTCCCTAACAACCCATCATCCTCTCACACACAAAGTAATGTGTACAAAGATAGAATGTCTGACAATAAAACGAAAAAGGATTACAAACAGTGGAAAAGTGCCAGTAGCTCTCGTAAGCTGTCATACATCACTGCTGCTGACTGATGTCTTTGAAAGTCCTTAGACCATTACCATACAACATTAAAATCGACACGATGATTAACAGGAGACAGGAACGTACAAAAACACTGATAAGACCCATTTAAGAAGCGTTGGGACTATAGTGTTGATCAAATCTGCTTTCTAGTAAGAGCAGAACTCATTTTATCAATGGCAAATGCTTGGGAGATTTCCAACCTGTCTTGTCTCTCTTTCAAACTACTTCTGTCTTTCAGAGCTCTGTGCTCAAAAGTGAGAAGAATCCCAATTAGAGGGAATGTTACATGCATAACTAAAAGAGTGCGAGAGAAGATCAAAAACAGTAACGCTCGCTGGGGTTCTATCTACTCACACCTATGTCAGACTGAGACAGACGCTCCACTGGGCAACACGTTTGAATCAAGCAATAAGAACAGCAAGGATAGCAGCCTGCATCTCCTCATGCTTAGTGAATATCAAAGTGGTGATTTCACACCTTCCGCAACATCTATCACGACATGTGGCATCATGGCTTTATTAAGAATAAAGTGATCAAATGTCCCACTTTGTGTGTCACTGTCCCGGCTTCAAGACGGCAAATATCTGTAAAACACTCAGATGTTTCAGTTTCCAACCGTTTTCACCACGATTAAAATAATAATCATACTATCAGACATGTTTTCAGTGCTTACATATAAGTTCATCATGTTCTGTCTTCCTAACTATTAATTCATTCAGTATAGTAACATAAGAAATACACCACACGCTTGAATCCAGCACTGACTGGTCTGCATGTGTGTCAGTCAGTCAGTGTGTTGTGTCAAGCCTGTTGCTAGTCTGCACGGGCAGCTCTTTCTGAGAGAAGCTGTCTGTATGCTAACATTAGCTATCTTGCCGTCGAGAGAGCCATTCTTTTCTAACGAGCTCCAGGTGGCTAAACTGCGTTCATGGCATCCATGGTGTTGAACCGTGCACTGTGGGAGGTGGGTGTAAGGGTGAAAAAATGGTCACTCATTCAGATAAAAATGCCTATGGTGCATGCATATGTGCATATATTTGGGCATGCATGAATGTGCTTTAAGGGTCCTGAACTAGCATCAGCTTGCTAATATATTAGACAATAGATATTAGATACTAAATAGAATAGACATATCTGCTTTGTGTTTACTAATAATGCTACAGAAGGATAACTTTAAAATACATTTCACAAAAAATACAAAAAAGATGCCTATACAGTATGGTATGTATGACCACAAAAATTATGTTGGATGAGTGTAATCAAATAGTTCCCATTTGTTCTAAACTTCTAACCCTAAAGCATATATGTATGTGTACATATAACAATACACCAAAGCAGCTTTTTGAGAGTTGTGCTCTTGCTTGTGATGCTACATTGATTTCCTGGAGCCAGATGCATCAGCTGTTCAGTGAAAACATGTAGTCTAGTTATAATGTAAGTAATAACCAAGGTGATATGTGCACCACACAAACTGGTTAGTTAGTAATTTGATGATTACAATAACTAAAAAAGGCGCTATATAAACCCAAGTTATTATTATTATAACAAGTAACTGCTGGCTATAATTATATATAATATACCACTCATGGTTAACATATCTGAACACTTGATTAAAATGCTGTTTAATAATGATGTAAACTGGGAAGATTTAAAAAAAATATCTCACAAAAATAAGATAATTACACATTAGCCAGAATGGTTGAATAGTGTAGTTAGTTAAGCATGTCTGGAAAGTTTGAGATACAAATTTCTCTCCATTTACCTATATATATATATATATATATAATTAAGTCACAGTATTGGCAGTTATCATTAGGCAAGTTAAAGCTTATGATGCCCTCTTTATATAGTTGATTGGTTTTGACTGGACAGTGCAACAGAGGATTCATGGAATTAAGTAAAATCATTAGTTTGCAAACTAGCTAGTACTTTACTAAAGGAAGAACAATGTACCAAGCTCATGGATTTAAGGACAGCTGGAGCAACCCAATCCACCGTTTTAAAACTGTTCCTCCAGTAGGCACATGAAGGAGAGAAAAGCCTGTGCAGTGTGGACAGTGCAGCAGCTTCAATCAATGGCAGAGAGAGAGGGACACGTGGATGGCAGCGTGACTGCCACTCAATGCTAATCATCTTTGGAGTCAACTGACACTTCTCTCAATGCCTGGATGCTGATAGATACAAAACTGAATGTCCATTTTTTTTCTTGGGCCTCTCTGACAAATAGGAAGCACAAAAGGATGACGGATAAAGAGGGAGGGTGAGGTAACACGGCAACAGTGGCAGAAAGAGACCGCATTCCCAATTATTGCACTGATAAAACTAAACCAGCATCCCAGTGATGTCCTCTATAAACAACAGCACAAACACACACACACACACACACACAGTGTGAAAACCCTCTTTGAACTTCACAGCCACAAATATGAGTCTATAGGGAAGACCAGACTCTCGTTTGCTGCTGCTCTCGCCATCTTCACTCACACAGAGACACCCCCACTCAAACACGCTATGGAACAAACAGACAGAGAACGAACAAGCCTGCCTCCTTTCGCCTTCCCTTTTCCTCTGTATGTTAGACTTGCAGCTACTGAAATAAACCTTCTGGCAGCTACAGTGAAAGCCTTCAGCACTTGGTCCTCAGCGTCTGTGAACAGCTGAGTGCAGCGACTGGGGGTTGTGTCTAGATAATAACAGCCTGTTACCAGCGATGTCAACCTGCATCTGTGGGGAGTTAACATGATACAACTAAAAACTGACATCAACACTCTAAATCTCAGTTAAAGCCTGCTTATTCAATTTAAATTCTCATAAGCCAAGTTTCCACTGCAGGAACGTTCCCCGGGGACTGGGAGCCTTTGGATGCATTCCCATCACAGGGACCAGGGTTCTAAATGAAGTTCTGAGAAATATAAAATTAAATCAGACTCACATTTTACAATCCTAGGTGATGAATAGCCTTTTCTTATCAGACAGTAAAGTTGGGATTCGGGTCATGGCTGACTGCTGGCAATTTGAAATGGAGTGAAGCCCGCTGACGGCAGCAAGCTCATAACAGTGGTCGAAAGTGAACACAACACGGTGCACTTCTGCAGCATGACGCAATCCATAACGCACAGAAGAATAAAGAAATAATGAAACTGCGTGGTCTAAACCTATTGTTGAACTATCAAGGACACTTTTTGTGTTTTTTGGAAATGGTAACCTGCGCATAAAAGCAAAGAAATCTGTTGAATAAATGTTTGGTATGTAGCTGTTAGAGTTAAAGAATGATGACAAATGAGGTCTGATAGCTGTTTTTAATAGTTGTGCTGAGTGACATGGAAAAAAAAAGAAGAGAAGAAACAATAGATTAAATTGACGATTGACTATGATGACATTTCGTCAACTGGTATGATCCTGGGTTGGCTACAGTAAGAGAGACACCAAGTGTCATAAGAGTTAAGATGAAGGTGTCCAAAACCAAACATACAACATATTTTCATAAAACATCAAAATATGGCATGGTACACACATATCCTGTGAGCCTGTGTAGACAGGTGTATTGAAATCATTTTTCCATCATATCCGAATGAAAAATACCTGAAAAATGTGGATAAACTGTTAAACTGCATCGCTCTAAAGCAAAGAGTTAGCATACTGTTAGCTAACTGTGTCATCGTGTGGAGTCACATGTTACATTAGAAAAAGGCCCATTTCAGAATGACATATTTGCTGTATGGGAGCCGGTACAACACGAGTCCCTGATGCCACTAACTGTATCTGTCTTATCTGCTTTTCATTGATGATGATTCATGATTTTCGGAAGCCTATCAGAAATACATCAGCCAACACATCGGACTTTAAGTGCCGAGTGTCCAGTTGAATGACTCCAAATCAAAGATCCTTTTCATTTCTCCTTCCCCCGGTGCCAGTACCTGCGTTGTTAACAGTCTAATATCTGGTCTGACTGCTCTATTTAAATAAGAAGCATGTAATCTTGGTGTAATTTTTGTCTCTGAGCTGTAATGTCACGCTCGGGTCACTAAAGTACTGCACTCTTGTTTTACTCAAGGCATATGACCAAATCAGGTCACGATCCTCTCATTTGCAGACCCGGAGAAGGTCCTGCATGCTTTTATCTCCTCCAGGCTCCAATATTGTTCCACACTATATTTGAGCTTCAGCAGGGACTTTGACTCATGACTTTGGTATTTCTAAAATCCTGGCTGTTTCCTCCACTGTAGGCACTTAATTCTGGTCATTTTCTGACCATAAATGACATGATAACGTTTGCTTATTTTACCTACAACACTGGTTAACCTTTGCACCAAGACAGCAGATGCAAAGACACATCTTTAAAGCTTCTGTGCATCCCAAGCAACCTTTTACTGATGTTTTCTCTAATGTCAGACAGCCTGTGCTCCCCACCAGTCTGTCAGGAAGCAGGGATGGATACAGAGAGAAAGAAAGATGGGAAGCTGTAGCTCAGAATGAAAGGATAAAGAGGGAAGAAATGCTGTATCTCGGTCTCTCCAAGATGCAGGTACAGCCCTGAATGGATTGTAAGGGAGCAGTTTGTCACCAGCTGTCCAGCGCACTATTTTCTACCGAGAAGAAAGAGAAAAAAAGCCCTATAATCTAACAGCCTGACCTTGTTGCTTCTATAATGGAGGTCCAGGCTGCATTTGCCCTCCCCTCCTCCCCTGGCCCACACCAAAAAGCCACCGAGTCATTAAACTAAATTACTGCTCTAAAACTTCTGTGGCACGCTGGGCCCCAAAACACATCCATCACGTGGAGGGAGATCATGTCAGTCGCTCCCTCCCACTGTGGATTCTTCCAATCAGGAGGACGGTTAACCATGCCAGCTTGTCACACAGGTGGGGATGACAGAGAAGCCAATACCACAGGGGGGAAGTCCCGCCGCAGAAGAATGATCAGAACTCAATAAAAACAGATGAGTGGAGCAAAAGTGAGGATGAATACGGAGGAGCCCAAAGGCAGTCTTCACATCCAAATCAATATTTGGGAGATAACACTGCTTGTACATCCCAGTCTTTGTCTTTTTTTGCAAACCAAGAAGGAAATGTCTCTCCTTTTAAATGCACATTTCAGCAGCGCTCCCCACATTTGTCGGCCTGGCTAATTGCAGCTGTTAGCTCATTTAGTATGCTGTTTTTCTGGAGGTGAGCTTAACCTTGCTGCAGTGGGTTGCACACAAAACTAATGACCACTGAAAGACAGTGTCATTACCCAGACTGCAGGATGAGATTCACATCCTGCTTTCAGGCAAAGCATTACACTACAATTAAGGAAAACTAACAAGTACAAGGAGTACCAATCAGGATCCATCACTGTTTGACTCTAAACATTGTATTATGGCAGACCTGCGAGTAAAGTGTGCTTTTTTATTAACCCTAACATTTGAATGTTTAGTTGCCTGACCTTGATCTTTCCCTAACCTTAACCACCCTGCAGTTGCTCTACAAGATATTGTAGAATTATTATCCAATATTTGAGTTCTTGTCTGATGAAGCAGAGAATTTAAATGCTGAAGAACAATGTCTTTTCCAGGTAGCAATTCATTTTGCTCCAAAGACACAACTTCTACACTGTTTACCTTTCCACTTTATTACCTGCCAGTTTTGCTGCATCACATAGATTCTGGCCATTCTGGTAGCGGTGTGATATGGGACACACTCACCCACACACCCTCACACTCTCATCCCAAAACAGTGCAACAACAACATTATCCTGGGATTGAGTAGGAGTCTGGCTGGGTTTAAGACAGATTTTCTGGAATTGCCCCCAGGTATGAAACAGCAAATTTGGTCATTTGCATTTTCCTTCTGGAAGAAAATGGTTTTCTGCAGCAACTCTCTCACCAGCAGCAACAACAGCTGTGTGAGGAATAACGTGGTCTCCATCAGCCACATGACCCCAAACTAAAATACCTGGATATTCAACAGGTCACATGTACGTGGACATAACTCCCAGACAATCATTGAACTGCATCAGGAGTCCAGCTTGATGGGACCTGATTGGTCTGTCTGTGCAGTCTGTGTGTTCTGTCTTGACTCTGGCAGAAAGGTGTTCTCCATCAGGTCCTCAGTTAATCCACTGGAGAAACTGATCTTTAAGAACACATTTTTGCCACACAGCGTTTAGTTTGAGCGTTTTGTTGCTGAGCTGCTTGACTGAATTCAGAAAAAATAAACCAAGGAATGGTAAAGGACTTGTCATGATCCGGTATTTGGTTAAGTTCAGTTTTTTGTCTCGTCTCATTTTGTCCTGTCATTTCCGGTTTTATTTTGTATTTACTTCCTGCCATCTGTGATTGTCCAGCCCCTCCCTGATTGTTTCCACCTGTACCCATTACCTTGTGTATTTATTGTCTGCGTCTTCCTCTGTCCTGTGCCAGTTCGTCATGTCCATTGTGTTGCCATTCTGCGCTATCTTGTCCTTGAATCCTCTTGTACCATTCTGGAGGTTTGGTTATTACTTTGTTTCAGGCTCTGCCTTGCTCCTTTTGTTGTTCACTTTGAGATTAGTCTAGCTTAGTTTTTTCAGTTGTTACTTTGTATCGTGTTTCTAGTTTTGAGTGCCTTTTGGCCTGAGTTTTTCTGTTCTTAGCGTTTTGATTTTGTTTTTGGTTTTTTTTTGCCTTTTGTTAGCTTAGCCTTAGTGTTTTTTGCCATTGTCCCTGTTTTTCCCTTGCCTTTGTTAAATAAAGTGTTTCTTTTGGCACTTTTGAGTTGTGCATGTGGGTTTTCTTGTCAGGTTGGCCCAGGTTTATGACAGGACTTACATTAACTAAACATTTCTATAATTTCTAATTCATATGTTAAAGATAACAACAGATGAAAGCCCAGAGAGTGCAGGGAGCACCTACTGTCACACCCAACCAACCAAATGTCTGTTTGTTCCTAAATTCTCCTTTCTGTCTTTTTTTTTTTTTTTGTCATTTCTGTCAAATAAAACCCACAAATAACATAAGAGCACAACCGTTGCTGTCACTCTCCCTTCTTTGAAGTGAAATGACTTCACAAACAATTAGTGGCATCAAGTGGACTAAAATATCACAGCTGGTCAAAAGACACAGTCGCAGTAAGCACGATGCACAGTGAGCTTAAGTTAAACCTTTTTTTTTTCTGTCGATCCACTGAATATGCAAGACCTCACCGCTCTTTGATGCTATATTTAGCTTTGTTAAGAGGGGTTCTTTTCAGACCCCACTTCCTGCTGAATGTTCCATTAAAAATGGATTAGCTCCCAACACACCTGCTCATTGACTCTCAATGAGCTCATCGGTAAGAGTGGCTCTCACCCCGGTCAGCATTCACAGGCTCACATACACCAAATGAGAGGGTGAAATGTAGCTTGATTGAATTATTCTTCTATTTTGCCACACCGTGCATCCTGGGGAAATGAATCTGTGAACACGTTTAATCTGCTCGGGCAGGTGCGCCTGGTCCTCCTCCAAAGATTTCCAGCTGATGTGGCTCCGGTCGGGCCAATCATAAACGGTTATCTAATATATGGAGAGGGTTTGATATGATGACGGACAGATGGAGCACCACGGAGACAACCAAATGGTTACTGCTGATGTGGAACGCTCTGCTGAATCCTCTGTCGTGTCAGTATTAAACGAACTGGACCGTATATTTTCTCTAAAACAAGAGCAAACAACAAGCCTCTAATTAATAAGAAAAACGTGTTTGCTGTATTTTGACAGGATTTGGTAAATGGTTGAATTTACACACTAGGCACTGCATCACATTTCATTGCTCTGATTGGTAGCAGGACTGTCCAGTTTAGTCCAGAGGCGTTTTGGTCTGCACCCACAGATAACGCTTAAAGATAAGTCAAGCTTGTGTCTCTTGCGGCTTGAAAATTACACTCTTTTTAATTAATGACCATTGTTTATAGCCATCTCTTCTCTTCAGGGCTGAACATGAGAGTGCTGCTCTAGCATGATAAAGAAATCCAATCGGCCGTAGCAGTGGCCTCAAATCCCCATTACTCCCCGTCACACACATCAGTGAAGAATTACATAGCTGCCCCATTAATGGCATGTAATGTGTTACACTTGGAGGGATCTGTAAGAAGACACTCAGGGTACCCTGAGTGTTGATTAGAATCCTGCCATAGTTTACTGCATGCTGCTTAACTGATAGACGACAGAGAAACCATACTTCAAGCTATGCTCTGAATAGAAATGTGTTTAGCAGCATTAGCTTGGAAATGCACTGTCCTGTTTGTATCTTTAAAAGGAAGAGCGTGACAGTACGTGAGGGTATGCTCCATCCAGGTGAGTACTCGATTCTACTATTTCTGTGCTACAGTGCGTGTGAGAGGCATACTGAAATGTTCCCAGAATGCACCTGCCTGTGTGTGTGTGTGTGTGTGTGTGTGTGTGGTTCAGCCATCTACTGACCAGGGAACCCTGGCAGTGATGTGGAGATCAGTGCTTCCTAATGAGGAGGAGCCGTTGCAGTACCATGACACGTGTATGATTGCACACAGACTGACTGAATGTTACACATATACGGGGGCTTTCATTCATTATGGCTGCATGAAGCTGTGCATAGAGGGAAGCCTACAGGCATGTAAGAAGAAGCTCACACAGTACACATGAACTGGTCAACTGAGTCAAGGTTGGTGGCAGCGTGTCAGCAGGGAATACAAATGACTCTCCCGTGATGCAAAAAGAGCTGAGAAATGAGGCTGTAGAGCAGATTATCTGCTGTGTCTCTGCCTGGCTGTGGAGCTGCTACCTGAGCAGCAGACTCTGCTGCGTCCGACAGCATGTGCTGCTCATTTTCAGGCTTTTTTTTTTAAGATGCACATCGTTCATCTTTACAACAAAGTCCACCAGATGATGAGACACGTTTTAATCACTTGCAATTAGAACTATTTACAAAAGCAGTAAGCGAAGTAAGACAAGTTAAAGACCCCAGATATCCATTAAACGTGCCTGTTTGCTTTGTAAACCTGTTCTCTCAGGTTAACTGGAGGCTTGTTTAAGCCCCGACTACCCATCTGACTGCTGGCGCTGCATAAGAAACGCCTACATACACTACAGCTATATCCAGCAAGGTGGTCTCATCCTCGTGTCTTTTTACCACTTGATAGTAACCTGGGAAAAATAACATAAGCAATAATGACCAAATCTATGACAACACAGCGAGTCGTACTGTGTAAGCTCCCGTGGGTGCTGCAGACCTGCAGCAGGAGAGCGGGAGTGAACATGACGTGCTCGTTCTGTTTCACTTTTAATGAGAAACTTTCTTGAGCAGCATGTGGAGTAGGACACAAGCACAAAACACTGCTGTTCTCATGCCTCCTCACTTTCTGACTGATGACACGTTGAAGCACATATGTGTTACCATGGTTACTCCCCACGACTTTGCATAAACAGCTCACACAGACTGTTCCTTTGACAGCTACCATATTCAGCAGATGGATTAAGAAATCACATACCTACTTTCACGACCGGTAGCGTTCACACCATGTCCGAGAAACGAAAGTGACTGTCTCGACATGCCACAGTGGTGCTACAGAACAAAATGAAACCTCCTCATTCTAGGAAGTGGGTTCACCAATCATGTGACTTATCTTACCCTTGCTGTCTGCTCTGATTAAACCGTGACTTTTCCTTGCAGCCATTGTTATCAGTTTGACCTGCAAGAACCACAGAGGCTTCTCATACTAAAGATACAGCAAAGTGCACATTTCACATCCTTCGTTCAAAGATACTGTGACACATGTATAAGGGTGAACCGAGAAGGGAAGAAGTGAGTGAAAAAGCAAAATAAAATCAGTTCGAAAACTTCATACTGGGAAAAAATCTATTTCCTGGAATAAAAAAACATTTTTCTGGTTGCCCATGGCAACATCAAATTGTAACGGAAACATTGGGGGGAGTATATTGTATAGACTCCTGAAATAGTGTATGTTTCCATCTTCAACCATATCATCATGGCTATCTTAGCTGATGTATATGGTTTATGATTCCTCCCCGCAGTCCTTAATAACAAACCTGAAGCCGTCATACCAGCGGCATCACAGCAATAACCTCCACAGATCGATCAGCAGTCATCCAGTCCTGCTTACTGAAACAGGCAGGAATTCCCAGAGGGCTTTTCGTCATCAACACAGATGGCAACTGTGCGTGACTGGCTGCGCATGTTGAGTGTCACTAGTTATCTCGCCCTCGCAGGACAAAACAATACAAAACAATACGTAAAAACAATCAAAGTCCAGAAAGAGAAAAGTCCAGACAGCTTGTTAATCATGAAGCAACACTGACACAGAGCTCAGATAGATGTGACGGAACACAGGGAGAGCTTTTCATGAGCACATCAGCAGGACCTTCTTCCCTCTTCTTTTAACACTCACAACAAACTGTGTCAGTGCTCAAATGTACAACGTTTAAGTAATTAGAACAACTCTGATTCCCCTTAGTTAAGACCTGCAATTACTGGCTAATGTCCCACTTATATCAAGTCTTAAAATCTGCTTTCCTATATCCTCTGCCTTATTTAACACCATTTCCCCCCCAAGCATAACATTTTACTCACTTGCTTCATTGTAGAAATACAGCAATGCTGTGTCACAACCAACTTGTCAAATACAGCAGCTGGGTCAGTGACTACAATCCTCCTTACTGTTTAGACTGCGCAAGAGCATTGAACACATCCACAAATGATGCCAGAGAGATACCTATGGTATAGTGTCATAGTTTGAAGAGCAGGGCCACAGACCAAGCTGCCATGTTTTTGAGTTGAGAATGAGAACCGGCGTTGACGTTGCTAGACACAGCATCGAGGCTGCTGGGACCGCAGCCTCAAATATAAAGCTGACCACAGTCTAAATGTACGTTCAGGCTGCAGTCAGAACAACATTTTGCTCACTTTATTTGTCTTTACCTGACTGCTGCAACAAGAGTACAGCAACATGTGTTTCTAAAGCCTAAACGAAACCCTAACGAAGATGGATCTTTGCTTCATCCAGTCATGCCTCTTCATTGAGTTCACTAACGAAATGTTTTTAGTGAAAACAACACTCAATTAGTGGATACTGAGACTGAGTAGTGTTACAAAAACTGCCCAGTGGCAGCCGTCACATTGCAAACATCCATGGAAACGCAGGGTTTTCCCTTGATTCTTTTGAGACGAAGGTGGCGAAGAACATTTGGAACAACAAATGTATTCTAATGGAACAGAGGCTGAACGTCCTGTAATCAAGACTAGATCTTTAAAAATCAATCCAATCAAATTGGAGGATTTAAAAGCAAACTGGTCGACATCCTTGAGACGTTATCATTATCATTATTATCATCAGTAGTATTAGTAGTAGTAGTTGTAGTAGTCGTTATGGTAAATGGTCTGTATTTGTAAAGCTCCTTTTGACCACTCAAAGCTCTTTTACATCACATCCTCATTCATCCATTCACGCATCATTCATTCAGGAGGAATCCAAGTTGGAGGAGACTATCCTTTCACACAGTGAAGCTGCTTCAGGAGCAGGTTGTCTTGCCCAAGCAGACACTGAACCCCATGTTGAAGGACCCTTCGATACAATAATACAAAGGCCTTTGAGTTAGATGGGCAGCCCTGGAAACTGCTGTAGAGTTTGGTTTGATGAAAATCTGCAAACATGTCTTTCCTGGCAGTGAAAAGGAATCAATAAGCACCACGCCTGTAGGAAACACTTTAAATTAGCTGGAAGTTTCAACAGCATTGAGTGACCTTGTGTTGAGAATATTTACCTCAGATGTGTGTCCCTAAGGTCAAGAATAAACCTCTCAAGTTACAAGCATCTCAGGTGCCAATACTACCGACGACCGTCCAGTCACAGCAGGATGTGCGGCAGCTGTGGGTCATGGTAAGTAAATAAAATACATACATAGTGAGCTGATTCAGGTCTGACAGAGCCATCACTTCCTCTGTACTGTCACGTATGTTTCCTGCTCTGCTTTCTTTCCTTTGGACCTCTCCCTGCCTGTTCTTACACTTCCAACAGCCATCACATATCCAGAGAGAGAAGGAAGTGACAGGCTCAGCTCAGCAGCAATTGGCCAGCTCACAGATGACACGGCAGATAGGCACGAGGGAGAGAGGAAGGGGGAGAAGCTGCAATATATTAAACAAAAGGACCAAAAGCACGTGGCGTTACCTGCCCAGCACATAGCTTCTTCTTCTACACCACTCAAAGGCCACAGATGGCATCAGCCAGACCGTTCAGAGAGAATGATGGATTAGTGTTACCATGATGTTACGGGAGGCTTTGATGAATCAGATGACCATGACACAGCTTTACATTCAGCTTCCTAGGACAGAAACGTATCTCTCGTGTACTTGGATGATCCCAGACTTTGTCACAGTGCTGCAAACAAAAGCATTTTGTCTATTTTCTGAGTTACATTTCTGACATTTAACTGTCACGTGGCTCTTAGAACTGAGTATCATCTCTTTTTTGGTACCAACATACGTTTGTCCACATGCACACAGCATCAAAAACTGAAGCGCTACCCTGACACACACCTTGAGCACACGAAGGGGATTTAAAATATTCAGACTGTGGCACCTCCCAGTGGTAGCATCAGGAAAAGGCAAAGAGGCAATTAATAATCCACAACGATGACTCCTAGAATTTTACACAAAGAAAAACGCACGCCTGCAGAATAACTGGAAAGTTCCTGTGATGACATAATAATTCTACACACCGGAGCTTCAAATAGCACGCTATAATCCCAGGTGCTTGTTGTAGTCTCCACAGAGGAGATGAAGGGAACAAGAACCAACTAAGAAGCCATGGGAATATATTCGGATAAGATAATTAGGTCTATGGTGTATATCACCATCACCGTGCAGAGTGAGGCTCAGACGTGTCTGATTAACTTCGCTGCAGCAGACGTGTTTGTTAGCATGTGGTCAACTGGTACCAGCAGCTCAGTGCGACGATAAAGTGAAGGGAAACCAAAACTGGGCCAAAAGTTCATTTCATGCCATCCGATACGAGAATGTACCGCCGACCCAGACAACCATGTTAACAGTGAAAAGAGAATTTAAAAGCACTTTTACACCACAGCGGCATCTAACATCTGGACTCATGTATGTACCCTGCACAGCCACAATAACAAGGCAAACTAAACCAGCCCATAATGCAGGAGACACTCATTACAGTAAAACAAAATAGCTGTTAATGTGAATGATAGCACATATAGTACAACCCTGGCTTTTTTCAAACTACATTTGGGCTAACATAGTAGTTTTAGACATCCATCAGGATCGTGTGGCACCATGTTTCTTCCACACGAGTGTGCATGCACAACATCCATAGATATTAAGAAAAAAAATCAAATAGAGGAAAAAAAAAAGATCAATAAGGTGTATGTACAATTAGAAAATGATTGATCTGCTACTTGCGCCCACCCCCAATGACTAATCTGCCCAGACTCACATCCACCTACTAGCACATACTCGCCGATACAATGCAACGCGATGCAACGTTAAAAATGATTATTATAAATGTCTGCTACTATGCCTTGTAAAACCAAAGTAAAGCAAACTGTAGTTATAAAATCATGTATTTTAAGCCATCAAGTTGCTGTAATTAAAAAGGTACTAATGACTTTAAGTAGAAATGACGTCTCAACAGGGGGCGCCACTGTGCCATTACAGGCTGGGTATCAGTATCCATTTCAGTTCTCAGCGTCTGCCCTGATGTGGCGTTGATATAGTGATAGGGGTGTGCCTCACTCAGGACCTCCCAAGAGGAGGGTGGACATCTGCTGCCTCTGAGGTCCTGTCACATGAAATTACAGACTTAATCAAGTCCTCTCCATCTCCTTCACCCTTCTCCACCTCCTCCCTCCTTCTGTATGTGACTTTCTCTCTGCCTTCCCTTCTCCTCTGCCTCCTCCTTCTGTCTGTCTCTGTCCTCTCGGCCTCCTTTCCTATACATCACACATAGTTTTACTCCTCGCTCGTTTCTCCTTGACTTCCCTTTTTAGCCTCGTTCACCCCCCCCCCCCTCCTCTCCACACCCTGCGTCTAGGTCACGAGGAGCAGATCCAGCCTCCTGTTCCTGAGTCTTACTTAAACTTCAGTTATGTCAGTCGGCCTACACAGAGCTGCAGCAAAGCCCCAGGGATCCAGTGACCTTAGGAATGCACTGGAGGAAATGCAAGATATACTGAAGTGTAAATGGGCAGAGGATATCTGAAGAGGCAAAGAGAGAAAGGAACAGGAAGGAGATGATGCAGAGGGAGCAAACTGAAGTAGAGAGGTTCTGCTGAATGTTTATCTTAAAGTGTAAAGAGGATAATGGTGTTACTGTAGCTTGGACTAATCATTACAGTTAATACTGACCTATTGATGTACTAAGCTCCAATAGGCAATGCATCTCCTTTCTTTGTTATTTTGGACACAATAGAATATTTAATTATTATTTTATTCTATTTTTTTGAGTGTTTTTTCAGTTTATGTTTATTTTCCACACAGCCGGTGTATCAACTGTCCGGACATGAGCTACAGCCGACTCACATTTATGATTAAATCATGGAAAAAAAAAAGGTTGATACAAACAGCAGCGTCCCCAGTACGGAGCACTGTATGTCGTACCCCCTCCTCTCCCCCACTTCTCCTGTCAGGGCCTATACTGTCACTAAACAAAGACAATATCCACCCCATAATGCCATCAGAAGGGTTTGCCCCGCCCCCATCCACACCTACTGTGACCCTTCGTTTCAAGAGTCACGCTCACCGATGAATCCTATAACGCCTTTATCACTTCGAGTTTATGCACAAAGCACTGAGTCACAGTGCTTGCTGGTCCCGGGCCAACCTTTTCACACATTAAGTCCTTGCAAAACAACCCAGGCGTCAAACTGTGTGACACGACTGAAATAACATGACATAAACCTATTTGTATCTGGCTTCAAAATGAATTCCAGCATTTTATTCCATACACTTCTCTGGTATTCTGATGTTGCTGTTCTTTTGTTGCTCCGCGTGGTTGATACACACTGTAATAGAGCTTATTATTAAATCCACTACATGGAGAATGACATCACTTGAAGATGAGTGAAATAATTAAAATCTTGCACAACAATTGAATATGTCCTCAACGCCAAATCGCCTGACAAAAGAAAATGCTGCCAAAGTGCAGCGTCAGTGTCCGCACAAACACACACATGGACACACACGTGCCGTTCCCCCCATTTGGCAACAACCACAGTGAACTGCAGAAACCCCCTCGAAGGAAAAGCACAATTCTGATAATCAACCCAATGTGAGTGTCAACCCCTGATAAGCCCCTCGACCAACCACTACACACACACAAACACACACACCACTCACCCATGGCAAAGAATGGGATCCCCAGCAGAGTAGAGTTGAACTTCCCATCCGATATAAAGAAGATCCCTGCAGCCGTCACGTTGGCGATGCAGATGGTCAGCACGCCCAGGAGGCCTAGGAACGGCTTCCCTCGCAGGCAGTCCCGCATGGAGCTGGAGATGGTGGCGGCCAGGAGCACCAGCACCAGGCTGACCAGCACCTCCCCCTTGGCCAACACGCCCGTCTGGTGGAAGTCCCGCCACAGACTGAAGGAGGTGAGCGACTGGATGTGGAGCTGGTCGGACGCGTGGGGTGCCTCGGCCGTGGACAGCCGGCTGACCAGGGCGCAGAACTCATTCTCCCAGCGCTCGGCGATGGCATCCTGCCCCAGAGGTCCGTGGTTACGGAGGTAGTAGGTGATCTGGACAGCACGGGCAAACTTGACCTGCTGGTCACGGCTGTTTGGCGAGAAGGACACACCACCCAGTTGATGGCCGATGAAGGACACACGGCCATCCTGTAGGGGATTTAGAGATATCTGACATTATCTCTGATGAAAGATGTAATTTTTCATAAAAATGAAATATCGAACCTGTTCTCTGCCCTCTGCGCTTCAGAGTCTAACTCACCATACAGCTGTGGAGTGACACGGTTATGAAGGTTGATGTGCTCCTACATTGTAATGACTAAATTAATTGAATTATACGCCACATGCAAGACATTACAGTGACAACAGTTTGGAGACAATGAAACTGTGCAATAAGAATAGTGCAGAGCTGTGTAGAGTTCAGTCAGACAGCTGGGCCAGTAGCAGTCAGGAAGAAATACAGAACCAATGTGAGGCTGCTGCTGGGACAGCCTTCTCATAGTAGAACTGTAGATGTACAGTTTGCCACACATAACAATAGTTCATGTGTTCTCCAGTACAAAGAGAGCCTATGTACCTGTACTTTTGTCATGGTGAGTCGTGGTAGCAAACCTTTCCCTGGTTAGCATTTTAGCACTGCCATTTGGCAAGTGACAGTTAGAGGATATTTTTAGAGTTTCTGAAGGTGTTTAGCAAGTTAAAAACTTTTATTATTACTATTACTATACTATTATATATTTACATTACTGAATTTAATCATAGATCATCTGGAGGCTGTGTTATCACTAATTTAGCGGTACTAGATATTTGATATATTCGGTAGTTTTATCTTTAAAAAAAGTTCACCGTGTTGTGGGTGTGTTCGACTGTTGTTTTGGGCTCTTCGTCGTCAGGTGGCTTCATTCCATTTAGAATTGCTGTAAGATGAATCCAAACATTTAATTTTATGAAGATTTTAAAAATTTTAAAGCTTCCTTAAAAACAATAAAGCGCGTGTGTGTGTGCTACATTTTATACATCACATCCCTCATTTAATCCCTGCACTTGTTACTCTCTACACTCTAGATTTCATCAAACTGGACTTTAAGTGAATTGCATCTGACCTCCACTGTTACACAATTTAATTCACAATCCACATATTAGATCTCACATTCATAGTACAGTACACGTTTCCTTTGTGCGTCAATATTTGATTGCATTTCATAACTATCGGCCTACTATTCCACACTGCAAATACATCAGAAAATTTCAATTTAATTAACATTAGGCTACTTTATTTATTTAATTCCGTAAAGGGTGCCTTCAAAATGCTCTTTGAAACTAGGTCTGGGATGCCTTGTGTCCGTGAAATTGTAAGAAGTTCAAACTAAACCAAATCCATCGTTAGAAAGGTGTCGGCCTGGAGAGTAACAGAGATCAGTATGAAGATTCTACATGGCTCCTGCTGTGTAGTACTGACCTTTGAACCTTGACCTCGGAGCATGTTTGAAGGCTCATATTTCATAGCTCTTATCGAAAAACAATTCCTTAGAGCTGCACCATGCAAAAATGCAGCATCACAGTTGTAGATCTCAGTTTAAGATAGCATATAGGGTCATAAAAAGATATGTACTGAATATGTCACCTATCTAATACACCCAAACTAGTAATAACACTGCATCTTGATGAGCTATGTTAAGAAAAATTAAACATATATAAGCTAGTATTCTAGAAGATGAGGTTTTGGGATGGTGGTTCTTACAGTTTACGATGTAGGGTTGTAAAAAGATATATCTGTTGAATATATCAAATATCTAGTACAGCCGTATTAGCAATAACACGGCATGTTGACGATCTAGGATTTAATTCAGTGATCTAAACAGTATAATAGTATCATAGTTTTGTAACATCATGCACAGCGGATGTGTTCGTCACCACTGAAACGGAGCGAACCCTTCTGACTGATAAAATAAAGAGGGGAAAACAAGTAATGTAGCTGTTATAGTTTAAAAACTGATATCAAATGAGGAGTAACAGCAGAGCTTGTGTGCTCCCAGGTCCTACAGAGGTCCTCCTCACAGGAACAAAGATAACGTGGCGTGGAAAGATAATCCCATAGAATCACATTAGATTGAAATTTGTGTCGTGTCCACAGACGGTCTGTGGGATCCAGTTCCCAGCCAGCTTCCAAGGGTCAGCCAGGGGTCTGTCTGGGCCCTGACGGCCAAACTGTCAATTCTGCATGGGTGGATCTGTATGTGCTTGGCCGTTTATGCGGAATCGTCCCTCAGTAAGAGGATGACGAGAGACTGCCTGGTTTCTCTGGCAATTTTTTAGCAACAGTGACAGAGAAGATGTGTGCTGCCCACATTAGCAGAACAGAATCAAACAGAAGCATTTTAGAATTCACCAGGTACGATTGAACAGCGTGTTCAAGCACACGTTTGATATTTCCCAATTCCATTTAATCAGGAAAGCCAGACACGTCCACACAACACTGTGAACTCAACTCTAGAACAATGTCGACTTTAATTTGCAGCTTATTGTAGATATGATTTAAACACAATAATCCAGCACAATCAAACAGCTGTAATATGCTGTTTCACAGTGGGGAGCTCGATAGAAATCTCAAGCTTCTAGATAAATAAATCCCCTTGATTGTTTGCGTCACTTTCTGTAGATTTCACTGCGGCAAGACAAAAAGGAGGAGTGATTCTGCTACGGCATAATGTAGACAGCAGAATAAGAGAATGGTGATGGACCGCCATGTGTGCCTTATATATCTGGCTTCCCCTGACATAACATACATTACATGTACATTATTTTTGTGCTACATTTCTACTTTCATAATACTTCCCACTTCTCACGACGGTGTACAAGTGTGTTTATGTAAAGTAATCGCTCGGTAAACGCTGGGGGAACTCAGAAAGCTTTAGCTCTAATTTCGCTTGTGTAATTACACAAAGCTCAAATCGGTCTACCACACTGATTTTCCAACTTCGCTAAAGCATCGAAAATTAATCTCTATAGTCACAACACACTTATCTATCCCACACTGAGCCAATACATGCTTCGACTGTGTGCACAGCTGAAACACATTCACATCTTTCCTGCTCTAAGGTAGCAAGAGGCAACAGTTTCTACATCACCTGCAACATCTCTGTTTGGCCGAGCTTTTAGAAAATGCTAACGCTCTGTTGTCTTTACCTTCTTTCATTTCTCTTTTCCCCTTGAACGAAGAGTTAGTTCTCAGTCTGTGTAAATGTGTGTGTGAGTGTGAGTAAGGAAGGATGAGTGTCTGTGGGGACGCCGCACGGAGGCAAACATGTGAGTGTGTGTGTGATATGTGTGTGTGAGAAGTTGAGTGATCTGTGAAAAGGGAGGAAGTGACACCTCTGGAGCTCTCTGAGAAGAGATGGAGGTGACTGGTGGGAGGAGAGGTGGAGGAAGAAGCTTCCCGGCCTCATGAACACATTTAATTCAGATTCAAAGAATGCTGGTACAGTATGCTATCACGGTTTTATGACTGATTTATAAACATGGTTAAAGGAGCACTCCACCAATTTGACTTGTTAAACTG
The DNA here is from genome assembly GCF_042242105.1 of Pempheris klunzingeri. Lineage (NCBI taxonomy): Eukaryota > Metazoa > Chordata > Actinopteri > Acropomatiformes > Pempheridae > Pempheris > Pempheris klunzingeri. The sequence goes on along the minus strand of NC_092029.1, from coordinate 21,771,075 downwards.
TGGCTCTGGAGCAGCATGAGAAGAAAAAAAGCTTTACAAACTGTTACAGATTAGGTGCATGGAATTTGAAGGTTGTGGGTGTGACTCAGCAAGGAATTTGAAATGTCGAACAGCTGATGTTACTCATAAACACAGGTTTTTCATAAATCTTTGTTTATTACTGAACGGGCCATCACACGTCGTGCCAACCGCTACCACAATAAAGCCTCAGCCTGTGGGAAACGCTGTGCTTCCATACATTCATGGTCAGCCACGGATCCATCCAGCACTCTTCCACAGTCACCATCACCATCACCACAGTAGTATCATCACTCTGCGTTCATTCTAGAAAACGCTGTTACTTAATGACTCCACACAAATATAAATCAAAGTAAAGATTTGATGCTACACGTTCCTGATTAATGGTTTTAATGCCATTGCAGGGCCCGTCTATGGACTGTATTGATTGTTTTTTATTGCCATGTGCCCAAACCGGCCCCCGGGCGAGCCAATTATTGACACACATGCAGCTGAGCCTGTCAGCCAATTCCTGGGCCTCGTCTGTTCGTCCCATCCTCCGGTCACGTCTGCTCTCCTGCAGCGTTTTAACTGTCACAAATCTCCTTCTGCATATCAGCTGGCTTCCTGCTGCAGCTCTCACCTCCAATTTTATGATTTATTAAAGAGAATGGGGGTGTGAAACAAGCGTTGACCTTAGCCTGACATTGCCGTGCAGCAACCGTCCGACTATAAAGGAAATAAGAAGCCTGATCTTGTCAACACACAATTTTATCAGCACTGAAATAAATGTAATGCAGAAGCAGTCCATCCGCTAACCTCTTTGTTGACTGATAATGACATTTATAGGACAGGTGCATCAATGTCTGCTGATTAGTTAGAGAAAAATAACAACCCCAAAGATACCCCCCCCCCCCTCATTAGGTAAATGAGTTGCTGAAAAGTCTAGACTTGGTGTAGCCTGAAAGAAAAGACTGCATCAGCAGAGAGCAGGACATCAGGGGAAGCACACTGGAACAGGTGACACTGTGCCTCTCTGTTCCAGCACTAAATAAATCCCCGTTTGCTCTTCGGTTGACAAGAGAACAGACAGGAAGTAAACTTAAAAAGCTAAAACACCTTAAGGGAAACTTTGCAGATTTCCATCCAGGTTTCTATCATTACATCATGACTATATGCAAATGAACAATGTTTAACTCTCCTCCACTTAAACGTTGTACTACAGGTTGTTCTTCCATATCTTCGGTCTGCGTGTTGTAACAAAACAGTTTTACTAGTTTAATGCTGGAATCAGACATTCTGGGCTAATTCATGAGCCAGTGTACAGTGTGGAGGAAGCAATGCCGTCTGGAGGAGGGAGAGGCTGCCACAGCCGAGAATCAGGCACCACCAGCAAGCGAGGAGAGCGGTGCAGTGCATTCTGGATGTTGTAGGTTTTCTACCTAGTCATGTAGCACCAATTTCAAATAAAGCTGCACATTTCTACCGCTTAGACTCTTTCCAGTGATGGTTTCATATTTAGTTGGTTATGGTTGATCATAACTGAATAAATACCAACTCATTATTGGCAATATCATAGGCAATATTAGCCTTTGTCTGGTGAGCAGTGCCTCACAACTGTAACCCAAGAGAGAATTAGGTTTAGATCCTGTGATAACAGGTGTGTTTCAGCTATGGCCATTCTGAGCTTCCGTACTCAACTACAACACACGTCAGTCTATAACATTTGAACAACTCAAGTCCATATTTGTGTGACCTGAGACGAGCAGTGCCCTGACTAAGGTTAAGGGAAAACTCAAACATTCAGGCCCTAACTGGCTATCAGCAGATAATCGCTTACCAGCGTTGCCATATGTCCAATCTGTTGCTGTAATAACTTTGGCACTCGACTCTAATTAACCACTGGACATTAGCAGTGATGTGGTAGCTGGTGGAATGAAGGCAGGATGAAAGCAGAGCACAAGAGCTAGCGGGGACTGGTCACATCTCACACTACCTTGGAATGCTGCCCATTTGTATTTTCATGATGGTATTTAAATGAGTCCGTTTCTATATTGGATACAGTTCCTGTCAATATGTTGGAATTCCATTTGGTTTTGGTTCATGTGCTGTATTTGACTGTATTCCTTCAGATATTTGCAGCTTTGTAAAAGGCCTACCTGACAGCTCCAAACACGACACAGCTGAAACGACAGCAGACAGGGCAAAACAAATAATGTATATTTGAAGCGTTTTCTTTTGGGAGCAGAGCTAAAGTTCAGCTCAGCAAAAAGTGGGACTTTTTTGCGAAGACTACTAGTCTGTGTAACAAGCACAGAAATAAACCCCAGTTGTGACATCAAAGAGGAGGATGAGGCATAAGAAGTCAGGCAAATGAATTAGCCCAGACAGCTCGTCAAACAGGCAGACAGAGAAAAAGAAGGATTCAGGAAGAGGAGCGAGCAGAGAGCCTGATAGAGAGGAGAGCTGGAGAGGAAGGAGGTCACACCAACCTTCAACAGCAACTGGGATTCATGTTGGAGAAGAGCTAATGATGGGAATGACAGCACAGTGCATGCTAGGACAGAGGTGCATGAAAAGAGACAGGCACATGTGAGCATGAATGAGGACTTAAAGGCTTAGTTCACCTAAATAGAAAAAAAACCTCACGTAAAGATGAATGCGATGTTTATGACCACTGGAGAATCATTATTAAGGAGCTGTTGTCAAATGTCCAAAAACAAAATTGTTGAAGTGTTTTAGCTCTTAGGTCTTCCTGCTGCCTGCTGAACCAAATGTGTTTGGGTTTTGGACGACCGTTTTGGAGGGGGGCCTTTTGTGGAGTCAACAAATAACCAAACAACTAAACTCCTGTCTTTCCCATAACACAGGATCAATCTTAGACCTCAGTGTGAACACTTTTCCTTGGAACTACTTCTTTTATACCCTCAAACAGCAGAATCATCGGACCTCAGACCCCTCAAACTAAACTCCATTCACTTCACCCACACTGGGGTGGCAGCGGACCTTCAGTAGCTACTATAATGACTAAATCAAAAATATACAGTGCTAAACAAATGTATTAGACCACCACCCAGTGGAAGGTGTTTGCCTCCCCTGCCCTAAAGTAACAGTATTGCTGATTACCAAAATGTTCTTTTAGTTCCTGTGATGGTTAACCCACCAGTAAGTGTAAGCTCTTTAATCAGAATGATGGATCTGAAATGATGTAAAAGGAATCTGGAGTAGAGGAACTGATGGACTGGCCAAGTCAAAGTCCAGACTTGAATCCTATCGAACAGATCTGGGATTTATTGAATTAATTTAATTCAAAGCAAGTCTGTGGGAACAGCTGGGAACTATTTGGAGCTCAGTAACAAAAGAGACGGTGGAAACGTCCATGAAAACAATCAGGGCCAAAGGAGGTCAAACCAAATATTAAGATTTCTGGTTAAAATATGTGAATAAGGACTATTTAGTTGTTCCAGTTTGTTATTTGCCTAATAAATAATAATACAATGTTTAATTTGAAACAAGTTTTTGACAGATTTCTAAAATATTTGTGTTTTCTCGTTTTTATGACAGCTGGTCTGATCCATTTGTTAAGCACTGTATATCTTTGTATTTGTGAGATGAAAAGCTTCCGAACCCTCCAGAGTGGCTGTTTTGTCTGTCTGTGGTGAGACAGTGGAGCGTCCCATTCTGACTTGTAGAGACACTAATGTCTGTTTTCTCTCTGCTGATCATTTCTCACACGTTATAACACAGTGAAACAATATAGAATTTTCATAGCAGACATGCTGACACGCCGTAACAGGAGGAGCACAGGTGTATCTAATGATATTAATGATTGGCTGCATTCCACTTCAAGGAGGTCCTGGTATTCTCACAGGATGAGCGTATTGGGACTCCAAATGGAACTGAGCTTTCGTTAGTGTCATTAATTCTGTGCTCGTCCTGCAGCATCAGTTTCTCTTCCATATAGTGCTATAGAGCTTATATTGACTATAGAGCTTTTATTGGGGACAAAAAAACCCTCACACAACCTGTATTCGACAAGCAATTAGCGAACAAGAATGTACTACGTGTCCCTAAAGCTGAAAACTAACACAGCCTAACAGCTCCTGCTCGGACAGGCCACACCGCTGTGGCAGCTCTCAGTGGAAGTTGGAGACGAGGCCTGTGATCCTCTGAATAGTGCTTGTGTCAGTTGGAGCGTTCGGTGTGTGTGTGTGTGTGTCGCAGACGGTGGGGAAACAGCGTACAGTGATGTGAACTTCAAAATCTGATCACCCAGTGCTGAATAAGCTGGTCGTGGTCATGTTGTTGTAATGTTGCAACCATCGGTTGATCTGCAACCATTCTGATAACTGAGGAATCCGTTTTTTTCAGCAGACATGCTAAGTATTCCCTGATTCTAGCTTCTTAAATGTGAGAATTTGATGCTTTTCTTCATCTTGAATAACAGTAACCTGAATATCTTGTTTTAAACAGCTGACAAGACATTTGAAGATGTCACTTTGAGATTATGATGGCCATTTTCCACCATGTGTTTGGTATTTAACAGACAATGATGACTTGACTACTCAAAAAAAAAAGAATCAGCTAATGGATCGATAATGAAATCTGTTAGTTACAGCCCTGAATGCCTGTGTGTCCATTTAATATCAGACCTGCAAAGCTCTGTGAGAGCGCCTCAAGGCCATACGATGGACACGTATAGGCACCCCCTCACAAAAGGCACAAAGGAACCTTGCACTGTGTTTGCCTTGTGGTGTGACACAGATAGAAAAACTGGTAAACAGCACTTCAGATCATGCATGTGTGCAACAGATTCTCAGTGTAAAAGCCCCTCATGCTCACAAACACCTGATCACACAAACAGCACCGGGCTCCATCCGCAGAGCACATCTGCACCTGATGTGGTTGTTGGGCCAATGAATGTGCAGCACATCCACATGCCATGAGAGGAAGATCCAGGCGGCTAGCTGGTGCTTGGGAGCCTGCTAGCTGCTGTAGCCGTGTCATGCTGCATGTGCAGCCAGGAGGAGGCAAGAGGGGAGACACTGCATGGAAAAAAAAAAAGACAGGATATCCCTGCGTGCTCTCACACACACCAGCACACTCACTAAAACACACACTCAGCAGGCAGCGAGGGGCTACATGCAACCAATCAATTCACCTGCACCAACAAGGGAGGGTAAAAAACTGCAAAGCCGGCTGTCTGTGTTATGGAGAGGGTTCCCTCGCCGGCTGCTATATGTAGCAACCTGCAGCCCCACATCATCATCATCCACCAGCCCACTGCGCTCATTCAGAAATTATGGCAAGCTCCGAGGGCCAGCCTGTTCACATGCTGACTGCTGCTGCACTGTCACCACGGCTCTGAGGAGCAGCTTTTTTTTTATTGTGTTTTTTTTTTTTTTATTTGGGAAGGGAGGGGGGGGGGCAGTGTAGTGTGCGCCGGGCCTGGTTAACATGCATGTAAGGGGGCCCAATAAAATCTCACCTTAAGTGTTGTGTTCGGATAGCTCACTGGAACCTTGTGGAAAGTGCTGTTGGAGAGCACCGCCTGTCTGATATCTTCGAAGATGGTGATGATATCATCCAGGAGGCAGCGCATGTCCCTGTGGCTCAAGACGCAGAGGTGCGCGAACGTGTAATTGAATCCCTTGTAATTGACGCGCAAATCCAACACCTGCTTGTGGACCTGCAGGACCTGGTCGGCCAGCTCCAGGATGTTCCCCCCGGACTTGGCCAGCAGGATCAGCCTGCCATATCTGCCCGGCGTGTGCAGATCCGAGTACAGCTTGTGCTTCGACTGGTCGATGGGAAACAGGCTGTTGGCGAGGCTCCGCTCGATCTTGGCGAGGCTGTGGGTAGGGGCGACCAGCACCTCCAGGTCCGTCTCCGGCTTGAATCGGCTCAGCACGGTAGATCCGAAAATGATGGTGAGGACTGCGGGGACGGTGAGGAAGAAAACGGGGTGCCTGCTAACGAATAAGCCCAGCCAGTAGAACGAAGCCTTGAGCCCTCTGTGTATCACTTGCCGCAGCATCCTCCACAAAATCCAGCTTGCAGATGCCCCGTCTCCTCCGATGAAGCACATGTGACATCAGATTCCGTTCTCCGGCTTAGTCCAATTCGTAAGAGAATTACACCAGGCTACAACACCACCACCATGCACACACGTTCACACACACACACACACACACACACACACACACTCATTCACACACTCATTCACTCACACACTCACTCACTCACACACACACACACACACACACACACACTCACTCACACACACACACACACACACACACACACTCACTCACACACACTCTCTCTCTCACACACACACACACACACACACACCACAACACCTGGAAAAACAGCACTGCAGCAATTCGTGGCAAGACGGACGGACAGACAGACAGGCGCACAGTCACAAAATCATCGCGCATCAGCAGATCGACACGAGTCCGTGTTGTCTGGTCTCAAGCCATTCCGCCTCCGTGTGATGGGGTGGGGGGGGGGGGGGAGGGGGAGGGAGGGATGGAGGGGAGGGACGGGGGGGGGGGCGTGAGTCTCCTTCGCTGCACCGGCTGCAGTAGCAGCGACGAGCCGCGGCGGTGTGAGGAGCATGTGTGCGTCCTGTCCTGTCTGCCTCCACAGCCCCCACAGCCCCCACACCAGCGGTGGCGCCTGATTTATGGACTTAACTGTAACTACGTGGTGGGGTTGAATTGAGGGAGGGAGGGGGCGCTGGGCGGGGGGGGTGGGAGGTGGGTTTGTGGGGGGGTGCCTGGTTATTTTAGGAACTGTCGAGGCAACAGGCAACATGAGAGTAGTAAAAATGTTCCTGCAGGTGGCTGAATGACCACAAGCACCCGCCGGGATGAGTCAGTGCTGGCTGCATGAATGGGGAAAACCCACTCTGTGTTGTGCTTCATGCTGAGTGGTTTATTCAGGCCAGGCAGAGTGGTGTGACAGGAGAAGGCAACCCCCCCCCCACCACCAGACCTGCCACTTGGTGATTCCAAAGAGACACACTCAAATGTCTAAAGCACCAGTCATTACCACTTCTGCTAATCAATAAGCCTACATTGTCTCAATGGTCACTGTCACTCACATGATGCTCCAGCTCTTAGTCACTAAAGCACAGAGCAGGTGCCTGAGTAAGGCTGACTCCAGGCTATTTTTGGCACAATTCCCTCACATACATTATTTACTGCCCAGTAATGTTCTATGGCTGGACATGATAACTGAATGATGGGAAAGGTCTTAGAACGGCGACAGTTGACGTGTTGTATTTTCTGATAAATGACCAGATGTGACCTTGAGTCATCTTTTTGTCAGCAGTTTTATTAAAGTGTCAAAGCTTCAGTCGCACTAATATATGAGAACGTTGTTTTGAAACTCGTGCATTTCAGCCTGACTCATCATCGGCGGCTCCGGTCCGGCCACCAGTAGCAGCGCCAGTGCACTGCTGCTGGGCAGGAGGAAGAGATCCTGCACCATCATGGCTCCATACGTTCTAAAGAAAATGGTTCTAAACCAACTTTTCAAATTGTTTTGTTACTCACACCAACTGACACTTTTTTACCTTAAAGATAAAAACATTTTTGTCTTTGCACTAACAATCTGGCATCAGGTCGCTACGTTTATTACAGAGGGCGACATACCGACTGCCCAAAGGCTGATGCCCACAAATGTGTGCTCACGGATCAGGGCTGGAACCACAGCATCAAGGTCACACCCATACACCCACCTGACCCAACAGGGATTGCATTAGCTGTCAGTCATGACACCCCCCCCCCCCCCCTTTTATAGCATCAAATAAACAATTTAAAAGTTCTCTATACATGATTTAGATTATTCCTATTGTCAGCACTCTCTCTCTCTCTTTCTCTCTCTCTGTCCAACCTCCACCCAACACGGACCCTGACAGAAAGCCCCTCCCCCCTCTGAGCCTGGTTCTGTTCCAGGTTTCTTCCCGTTAAAGGGGAGTTCTTCCTGCGACTGTTTCCTAATATAATATCTGATGCTGCTCATGTGAGGATTCTTGAATCCTTAATGTTGAATTCCTGAATCGTTGGGTCTCTCTAATTAAAGAGTTTGGTCTAGACCTGCTCTTTATGGAAAGAGTCTGGAGATAACGCTGTTATGAATTGGTGCTATATAAATAAAGATTGATTGATTGATTAATAATATAACATAGCAATAATAGTCTCTGTGTGTGTGCTGTAATTGAAGCTTCTCCGTCCTTTGTTTCCGTCGCTGGGATGGCATATACGTGCATGTGAGTGCATATGAATAATTGATATGAGGCAGAGCTGCTGCCCAGCGACAGCCTCAGCTTAGATACTGAGCTAACACAGTAGCACAGTTAGCGGTTGTGTACAGAACAAATGAGAACGAACAAGACACGTGGTTGGGAGGGGGGAGGCACACATTTTTGTTGGTCTGAGGTGGTGAGATAGAGAACCTTTCAATCAGACTTATTGAAAAAAAAACAGCATATTTTTTCAGTTTGGCCCATGTCCCATAGCTAACATAGAGGCGGTGGGGTTTAGGACCTATAATGCAGCCAGCCACTGGGGGTGATCCAGATGTTTTGGCTTCACTTTCAAGTTATCACGTCACCCATCTTTATATACAGTCTACGTTAAGTCCCACAAACTAAATGCCTTCCAATGCCGCTATGTACAAAGGCTCTCTATATGAGATTTCTAACATTAATACAGCATTAAACAGCTGTTTGTGGATACAGTGGAATAATGGCAGTAAAGTCACTCTCATGTGTGTGCTGTAGTCTGAGCTTCTCTGTGTATTGTTTTGCTCGTCAGGATGGATGGGGGAGGGCTTAGGTGTGCATTTGTTTTGGCCTGAGATGCTGGGAAATCAAATAGAGAACCTTCAGGGTTCTCAGATATGGCAGCTTGTTGGGGAGATAAAGGCCACAGGAAACAACAGCATCAAGACGCAGATGAAGGCCACATGTCAAAGTGCATAACTTTTCTAATATAGATGTTTTTAAAGCTATAAATGTTGCTGGAGCTTTGATACTTCAGTACGGCCCCCCTACTCCATGCACCGTGCAACTACATGAAATTTGGCTAGAACTCCTCTATGAGAACACCTTTAACAGTTTGGAGGTAAATTCAGAGCTATTGGAGGGCTGTGGGACAAAAATGCCAATTTGCCCCTCCCACACATGTTCCCAACTTATTTTGCCCAGAGTCCTGTGAACCAAAAACTATTACTATACTGCAGTATGACATGGCTTACACATATAATGTTTGTCTATTCAAATTAGAATTTTGCAAGACAACAAAATTGCCCAAGGACACTTTGACATGCAGACTTCTTTATAGTATAGACCCTCCATAAACCCTCATGTCGAGATATGCAAAGACCAGTTATACACACATACAGGTCTGTAACATGCATACAGACAGGCAGACAAACATACTCATACTACTCATAGTTAGATGATGCTGGTACATCAGCACCTGTTGGCCAAATGGCAACTAATTTCTAATGGTCACTCAGACATAATTGCAATAGCACCACAAAGCCCTTTTTTCCTAATATATGCCCTGCCCACAGCATTTGAGCCAACTTTGAGGGCCAGCTGTAGCAAGACTGTATGGTATATCAAAAATCTAAACAAGTAACTTTTTCCAGTTTCATCCAAAGATGTTGTGTTTGGTGACTATGGCAGAAAATCAATCAAGATGCAAATAGCCTGGCTTGTATGGACAGATTTCTCTGGACCCACATTATTCAGAATTTTGTTTCTGAGAAATAATGTTATGCAGTTACAGTGTAAAATGTAAAGTTCAATGTTATATAAAAAATGGAACTTTCGGGGTAATTTCCTGCTTGCCCAGTTGATTATCTTCCCTTGGGTAAAGTATGTTTTTCATTTCTCTTAAAATCTATTTATGGTGGAAACCTTTTAATAATGTGTGCCAATAACATTAGCCTCTGCAGCATCTGGTACACTCATGTAACTGCCTGCTTGTTGACCGGCTTCACAGATAGGATTAAACCTTGTCCTAGTCTAACATCTTCCAGTGAGCATCTCATCACTGAAAAATCAATTACAGTTTAGGATTAGGATTAGTTTGTGCTTGTTACACTGTAAATACCATTTGTATACTCTTGGGTTTACAGTGGTAATCATCTCTGAAGCCCTTTCCCTGTCTTTATACAAAAGGAGGCCACTGAAGAATCCCCAAACCAAGATCAAGTGTTGCACTGATGTTGTTGTTGCTGACCCAGACCGTAATCCTGCCTCGACAGAGCCTGATTCTCCAAGCAGTTGTGGGGAAGTAGCATAAAAAGTAGGGCATGTACAGTCGCTACCTCTGCACCTGAATAATTTCTTGGCAAGAGTAAAACCTCATTCGTCAGTGTGCCAAACAGGCCTCCTGTGCAAAGGATGCAGCAGTGTCATTTGTTCTTATTTGTTATCTTTGATTGTCAGAAAGGGTTTGGATGTATTTGCCTATTTAAATGACAAAACTCCAGCCCTGCTCACTGGACATGCACAAAGAACACTGCAGATTTCATGTCATTTTATTTTAGAATTTCAAGCTGTTCCAAAAGCTCATTCTTCTGAACGGCCTCCACCACTGAGGACATGAGATAAACAACATTTTCATTGTGGCCCACTATCTGTGCGTGTGGAGTAGCTTTTACAAAAGGCCTTTATCTAGACACAAAGCATCAGAGAGCTCATGGTTGGCACAGCCACCCGGTCCGTCCTGAGTGGTCCATGCAGTGGAGAGTAAGAAGTGGGACACAAGACATCTTAAAACTGGTCTTATATCAAAGGTTAAAACAAAGGATTTTCAAATTCAGCCATTCATCTCCTTGCCATTCTAAATATACTGTGTTACAATATAGCCGTTGTATACATTTTATAAAACTTTGCTAACGCTTGAATCCTCATCTATACATGTAGCTTGTGATAACATAAGTACTTTATGGGTTAGTGCTCTAAGTGGGAGTGAAACTACTGTGTAGTCACTCTTTTCTCATTCCAGGACAGTAAATCCTCCTCTAGAAGGACTTAAAGGCCACACAGTGACCACATTCCACAAGGCCTCTGATTAGATACCAAGGGCCTCCTTTAGAAACCAAAGTCTCTGGTTAGTGTTGACAGAGCTGCTGCTGGTCATCTGATGATATGACAGTATTCTGCAGTAAAGCAGTGAGCACATAAATACCTATTGTACCATAGTTGAGGGTGGATGTTGACTCTGAGATACTGTACATGCATTTATTTCATGACTCTGGTTCCAAGTCAAACCAAAAGGAAGGGAAATGAGGCTGAGCTAAATACAGAAGTCAAGTGGAAAGTGAAATCCAAACGGAATATCTGAAATTACCAATGTTGGTTACCAGTTATGAGAAGGTACAAACTAATGATGAAATCAAAATCGGGAGTCACTGGAATGAAGTCAAATGCAGGAGGACATTTTGTGAGATTGGGAAAACCATGAGAAACACCTCATACAGGTGACAGCACATGTAAAGTCAGAGTATTAAAGGTACTCTTGAGATCATGTGTTTCTCCATAGGCCTTTTAATATGTAGGATTATTTTCAAGTTATGAAAAGTTACTACATAAATTTACTTTGGTATCATTTTGAGGTACTTGCACTTTATTTCCATTTTATGCTACTTCTCAATTTCAGAGGGAAATTATTTGCTTTCTACACCATTACATTTCTTTGACAGCTATAGTTACTTTTCAGATGAAGATTTGACCCGATGGATAATATAAGAAGCCTTAAAAAATACAACATATTAAGGATTAAACCAGTGATTTCCTTCTTTTTTGGCTTTTGATGTCTTACAAAAAACAGTGTTTAGTCATGTGACATTTCAGAGGTCTGTGACATGTTAACAGCTTCACCAAGTAGTGATTTCACTTCTCACAAGATTCCATTACAATAGATGTTTACATAATCCAGAGTTCAAGATCAGATAAAGTGAAAACATATTTTTGTATCAGAACTTTCTTTTTTCTTCTTTTCTCTCACATTAATTGTCTGACAGATTTATCTGATGAGGGGCCCGACCCATAGGTTGGGAACCACTGGACTATACAAGCTAACTGTACACTATATAAAGTATTTCAAGTCAGCTCCACCTGGAGCAGCTACAACAGTAAAATGCTGCGTTAACATTAATGCTTCAGTGTGAATAATCTAATGTTGCCATAAACAGTAGTCATTCAGTCAGAGGGATGAAATGAGAACTTTCACTGATATACGTTAAAGGTTTCCTGTTTGACTTCTCAGCATCTGAGACCAAAACACATGTATGCCTTTTGTGTTACTATGTTAGCTCAGTATCTTAGCTCAGGCTGTCACTGGGCAGCAGCTCTGACTTGTTTTTCAGCTCATTGACTGTGCTATGGGTTCTTTCACTCAGCTATTCACCGCCTCACATGCACTAAGATGCACATTAAGACAACCAAAAGCCATGGTAAATAGTAAATAGTTGTTTAATGCTATATTAATGTTCTAAATGCTTAATGGAGAATCTGTGGTGCTTATGTTCTTTGACTTTGAAAAGATTTTTACATTGCTGTTCTAATTAACCAGCCAATCATAACAGCAAGACAGTGCATGCATGTTTCAAACATTAAAGCAGCCATATTTTCATGAAGCAGCCATCAATATTTTCATAGTTACAAAATCAAAATGAAATGACAACACAAAACATTGTAACAGTGTGAAAGGGCTCAAAGTGATGAAAGTACGGAGAATCATGACAAATCAGCTCATTGTTTAGCTGTGCAGACAGACAGACAGAGTTAGGGACCAATTAGTGACCACAGTGGAGCATTTAGCAGCTGAACAGCCTGACATATCCCTCAGGAGCAGGTGGAGACCAAAAATAAAGCTAAAAGAGTATTTGATTAATTTCATATTGATATTTTATATTAATTTTATTAATATTGGATTTACATTCACCACCGACACACCTCCAAAAAATGTTGCTGAATGCGTATAAATAAGCAAGCTGTTTGCGACTGTCTGCTGTCCCCATGTCTGCACTATCTTTTAAATTATTCTTCTGTACATTGCCCTCTTTTTTTATATTTATAATTGTTTTTCTATCTTTTATTCTTGTGTCTATGTGGAGGGAAACGAACAAAGTAAGAATTTCATTGCTCAGTGTCACCATCGTGTTCTTACTGTGCACATGACAAATAAACATCTTGAATCTTGAATCTTGGGGAGTTTGGCTTTCTTGCAGGAGTGCTGGTACCTACTCACCACTGTTTCTGAAAGCCTCATCCAAATGTACTAAATGACTACAGTCACTTTAAGCAACGACGTCTGGGGCCCTAAAACCAATAAAACACATGTTGAGTGTGTGTCTTTAAGTACATGTGTGTGGGATCTGTGTCACTTCATGATAGTGATTTTCTGCCTGCGTGGCAAATGCTGGCAATGTCCTGTAATCCTGCTGGGTCCTCAAAGACTCACCGCTAATCAGACCCATTCATCAGCACCGCTTACACACACACACACACACACACACACACACACACACACACACCCAAAGTGTACAGAATGCAGTCCTTACACCAGGAACACAGAGGAACATGCAAGCACAAATAAAGACAGTGTTTCATTTAGTTGAGGGTTTTGTGCTTTTGTGCTGACACTCATACTCATACATATGTTGGTGGGAATACACAAAGGTCTTAGAGTTGTTGGTATTGTGTAATATTTTACACAATCGCCACTGTTTTTTTTTTTTACACAAGAAGACGTAGCGTTTCCCTCTATTTCCAGTCTTTGTGTTAAGCTAAGCTAACTGACTGGCTATAACCTTTTATTTCAAGGACAAATATGAGAGTGACATTGAGCTTCTTATATAACTCTCCACCAGACAGTAAGTAAGTATATTTCCTAAAATGTTGTTATTAATTATTATTAATTATTCCTTTAGGTTCTGCTGTACATCAGCAGTAGTCTCATTTACATAATGTGCCAGGACTTTGACTTTGAAGATTAAGATGAACCCTAACCCTATGTCTAACAATACAGAATATTGTAGTCAAATGTTCTGGTCTCTTGTTTAACTTTGCTGATTCATTGCATTCTACATATAAAAGCAAGTGACTCTGATACTGAAACTAAATGGATACACACCTGAAAATAGCTTACAGTCATCACAAGGAACATCAACAAAGTGTCATTCCTATCCCAAAAATACCTGCACACAGTGAGGTGTTATGATTCTATTTCTGCGGTTGCTTGATCAATAACTACCTGGAATAGTGACAGATAATGAATGCCTCCTCCTTTCTGCATGACAGCATGTCTAAGTACTGAATCCAACCAATGGAGCACTGCATGGTGTGCATAGCAGGTGTTGTCATTGCTTTATTGGCTGATTGGCACAGCTAATGCCCCTAAAATGCACACAGACTCCACCTAATGACATCAGGAACAAAAACACCAACCTTTTGTTGCTGGATTCATGCTCTTATTCACTTCAGCTTCTCCTCTAATGATCATTAATCTTCAGAGACCTTCATCCAGTTGTAGCTAAATTTAGCAGCCTCCCGGGCCATTCGTTCTCCCCAAATCTTGACGACTAAGATGAAACTTCCTTATCTGCCTATGAATGTGACAATGAAAAAAATCTACAGGCTTTGCTTAATGAGGGTTTGGTAGTGGATGTCACTGATTGATTCTGCTTGTACTCAACTGTTCCCTGCAGACTAGACCCTAATGAGTCCTCCACTGTTCATAGTATGCCCACTTAACCCAAATTGGGTGTCATTAAGTTGTCTTCGCACCCTGCTCCCCGAGACTAAAGTAATCATCTATAGTCTCTTCAAAAAGCTCTGTGTAGGGCCAACAAGCATCCCTTTGACCCATTGGTGACTTATTTTTAACAAATTCCTTCTCTCTGAATTCAAGATAAGAATCTCCCTCTCAGTTTCATTTGTGTGTCAAGTGTGGAACTGCAGTGTGGGTGTTTTGCCTAGATTAGCATAATGGCTGAAGGCAGAAGAAAAGCTACCTTGGTCCTGCCAAAAAAATTTAAACAATAAGCCAAGCAACAACTGTAAAGTGGAGCAACAAGTTATATCATGTTTACTTAACCTGTGCAGATAAACAAATGTAAAAAAGGCACCAGGGTGCTGGATGTACCTATTTCATGCAGCTTCTTACCACTGTTTTCACATTCCAAGCAGTCATTCAATCCATTGTTTATAAAAATATGAATTAGTGCTGCTTTAAAAGGTCTCTTTGCAAGTCTGTACTTTTCTCACCAAAATACATTGTGTGTATATGTATATCTTTCAATATTTTCATTTGAAAATTTTCAAACTTGCATTACTTACTGTCGTGCTTTCTAGCTAGCTTCTAGCTTCTTCTTCCCTCCTCTTGTTAGATAAGAGGCGGGCGGCTGTGGTAGAGTGGGTCGTCCCTCAATCAGAAGGTCGGGGATCGATCCCCAGCTCAAACTGTCAACATGTTGACGTGTCCGTGAGCAAGACACTGAACCCCAACTTGTGTGAGTCTCCAAATTACATTCCTCCTGTATGAATGATGGGTGAATGAGGATGTCATGTAAAGCACTTTGAGTAGTTGAAATAACTAGAAAGGTGCTATACAAATACGGACCATTTACCGTAAGATAAGATAAGATAGAAATATATATAATATATATTGCACAGGACTGTTGGATTGTGCCCTCAATTATTTATTTGTATGTATGTTTACTGATGTTGGGCAAACTTAATTTGTGACGTTGACCTCTGACACCTGAGAAGTGGGCGTGCTTAATAAAAGTCCTCCTTGCACTCATCTGCAGTGTGTAGCAGGTGAGGGAGTCGAGGAAGTAACGCAGCGTCTCTTTCCTTTGCTCGAAGTTCGGTGCTAAGTCTGGGTTCACACTGCATAGCCGCCGGCGAATATGTTCTGCCAACAGGTTATGGGCCCAGAGTAACCCAGAGTGACCCAGAGTGACCCAGAGTAACCCAGAGTAACCCAGAGTGACCCAGAGTGACCCAGAGTAACCCAGAGTAACCCAGAGTGACCCAGAGTGACCCAGAGTAACCCAGAGTGACCCAGAGTGACCCAGAGTAACCCAGTGATAAGTTTGTATGAGCACCATGAGTGGACCAGCCGCAGACACGAGTAGCCGCTATGGCAGCCGCTGGTCACGGCTCCTGTTTGACGGAGATGAAAAGAATTATGAACTATGGGAGACGACATTCTTGGGCCACCTTCGTTTGGAAGGATTAAAAGACATTATATTAAATGAGCCCACCACTGAGGAAGCAGAAGAGCTGCTGGAGGATGCGAGAAAGAACGCGGAGGAGGCCTGTGCGGAGCTTATCCAGTTCCTGGATGACAAAAGTTTGTCGCTGGTGATGCGAGACGCAGCCGATGATGGGAGAGAAGCCCTAAACATCCTGAGGAACTACTACCAAGGTAAAGGAAAGCAGCGCATCATAAGCCTCTACACAGAACTGACTTCACTTCAAAAGTCAAAAAGTGAGAGTGTGACTGAGTACGTGATCCGGGCAGAGACTGCCATCACGGCCTTAACAAATGCCGATGAGACATTAAGTGATGGACTATTGGTTGCTATGGTTCTGAAAGGTCTGCCTGAGTCCTACAAACCATTTGTGATCCATATCACACAACGCGAAGAGACTATATCTTTTACTGAGTTTAAAACGAAGCTACGGAGCTAGGACACGGAGAAAATGCACACTTCAGTCACAGATGATAATGTGATGAAGGAGCGCACACGGCAGCAGAGAGGGAGAGCCGCCAGCACAGGTGACCGGGGAGCAGGGAGGACTGCAGATGGCAGAGCCAGCTCTACCCAATGTGGCGCCCTAGGCGAGATTTTAGATGGCGCCCCCCTCCATCGGCAATTTACATGCAAAAAGAAATCGAATAGCATTGCTTTTATCATTGTCTTTAATTTGTAAGGTAACATGTCACCAAATTTACATACTTAACAAATCACAAATTAATACAAAAAAATACAGAAATACAATATAAATACCCTTACCACAAAATAAAAGCCTGTAAATAAGTGAATAAAGAATAATAATAATAATAATAATGTGTACTTTAAGACTGACGTAAAGTTTAAAACAATGAACATGCTTTAGATAATATGAACTGTAACACAACCAACTAGTGTTAAAAATCAGATCCATGAAGGGTTGAAAATGGAACAGCATTCTGACTGACTATTAAAGGCAGGAAAACCGTTAGCTAGCCAGAATGCCAGATGGAAATAAAACAAGCATAGATTAGGCCAGTGTAGACACCTACTGAGTAGGTTTAATCTATCCAGATGATCCTAACAGTAAAGACCTCTCCATGCCGCTCAGCTACAGAGATATCAAACTGCTTATTTACTGATTAGCATACGATGTTGAGGCTGATCGCTCAGAAGCAAGTGAACAACCTGCTGTTACACTGTGATAACTGCTACACCTGTGATAACTGCTACACCTGATGTTACACTGTGATAACTGCTACACCTGATGTTACACTGTGATAACTGCTACACCTGATGCTCACTGTGATAACTGCTACACCTGATGTTACACTGTGATAACTGCTACACCTGATGTTACACTGTGATAACTGCTACACCTGATGTTACACTGTGATAACTGCTACACCTGTGATAACTGCTACACCTGATGTTACACTGTGATAACTGCTACACCTGTGATAACTGATACACCTGCTGTTCCACTGTGATAACTGCTACACCTGTGATAACTGCTACACCTGATGCTCACTGTGATAACTGCTACACCTGATGTTACACTGTGATAACTGCTACACCTGTGATAACTGCTACACCCGATGTTACACTGTGATAACTGCTACACCTGATGTTACACTGTGATAACTGCTACACCTGATGTCCGCTGTGATAACTGCTACACCTGATGCTCGCTGTGATAACTGCTACACCTGATGTTCCGCTGTGATAACTGCTACACCTGATGCTCGCTGTGATAACTGCTACACCTGATGCTCCCTGTGATAACTGCTACACCTGATGCTCCCTGTGATAACTGCTACACCTGATGTTCTGCTGTGATATTTGCTACTGATGCTCGCTGTGATAACTGTTACACCTGATGCTCCCTGTGATAACTGCTACACCTGATGCTCCCTGTGATAACTGCTACACCTGATGCTCGCTGTGATAACTGCTACACCTGATGCTCCCTGTGATAACTGCTACACCTGATGCTCCCTGTGATAACTGCTACACCTGATGTTCTGCTGTGATATTTGCTACTGATGCTCGCTGTGATAACTGCTACACCTGATGCTCCCTGTGATAACTGCTACACCTGATGCTCCCTGTGATAACTGCTACACCTGATGTTCTGCTGTGATATTTGCTACTGATGCTCGCTGTGATAACTGTTACACCTGATGCTCGCTGTGATAACTGCTACACCTGATGCTCCCTGTGATAACTGCTACACCTGATGTTCCGCTGTGATATTTGCTACTGATGCTCGCTGTGATAACTGTTACACCTGATGCCCGCTGTGATAACTGCTACACCTGATTTTACGCTGTGATAACTGCTACACCTGATGTTCCACTGTGATAACTGCTACACCTGATGTTACACTGTGATAACTGCTACACCTGATGCTCGCTGTGATAACTGCTACACCTGATGTTACACTGTGATAACTGCTACACCTGATGCTCGCTGTGATAACTGCTACACCTGATGCCCGCTGTGATAACTGCTACACCTGATGTTACGCTGTGATAACTGCTACACCTGATGCTCACTGTCATAACTGCTACACCTGATGTTACGCTGTGATAACTGCTACACCTGATGCTCACTGTGATAACTGCTACACCTGATGTTACGCTGTGATAACTGCTACACCTGATGTTACGCTGTGATAACTGCTACACCTGATGCTCACTGTGATAACTGCTACACCTGATGTTACACTGTGATAACTGCTACACCTGATGCTGCTTCATGTCATGACTGGATCTTTACTTTACCTCTTTCTTTCTCCCGTTTTTCCTCTTCTTTTCTTTTTTTTCTTCCCTGTGCTCCAGACAGTTTCGGTCGTTTTGACATGTTTACAAGGTTCTCTGGGGTCACATCAATAAATTTGCCCCTCCCCCCACAGAGAGTGAGCAGGTAACGATCAGCCGGAGGTGGGGGGGGCGCCCCCGTCACGGCCGCCGCCGCATTGCTTTACATTTGAATCAATGTGAGCTTTTCCATTTTAAGAGTTAATAGTAATAACTAGTTTTTATATAATTATATTTATGGTATTTTTTCCCCTTTTGTTGCGCCCCCTGGAGGCCACGGTGCCCTTAGCATTTGCCTATATTGCCTATTGGAAGAGCCGGCCCTGGCAGATGTGGTATGTTAAGTGTGGCCTAAAGGGACACCTGGCGGTTTAACATGCAGGATTGTAAGCCCAGATCAACACCCTGTGAACAGAAATTAAATTTCACTGATGATGCAGCATTGATGGGTGACGTTAAAAAGTACAGAGAGGCAGTGGGCAGCCTTATTTTTTTGACGGTCTGTACAAGACCTGATTTGAGTTTTGTTGTAAGTAAGCTGTCACAGTACTTTTCTGAACCTACTGAACAGCATTGGGGTACTGTTAAAATTGTACTGAGGTATCTGAAAGGTACAATTGACAGGAAGTTGTGTTACAGAAGATGTGATGAGAACATGGGTATACAAGCCTACAGTGATGCAAATTGGGCAGCTGATGTTAATGACAGACGAAGTACAACTGGATATTGTGTAAGCCTAACCCAGGCCGGCACTTTAGTGTCGTGGAAAACTAAAAAGCAGCCCACAGTAGCACTTTCCACTTGTGAGGCAGAGTATATTGCTCTAACCGCAACCATTCAAGAGTGTTTGTACCTCACACAGCTCTTAGATGGTATTGATAACCATATGTATGCACTACCCAGGGTGTATGAAGACAATCAGGGTACGATTGCATTAGCGAAGAATCCTGTCAAAAGACAGAGGTGTAAACATGTGGATATGAAGTATCATTTCATACGGTCCATTGTGAATGATGGAAAAGTAACTTTGGAGTATTGTCCCACTGACCAGATGGTAGCGGATGTGATGACTAAACCCGCAACAAAATTTAAGTTAATGAAGTTTGCCAAGTTTATGTTTGGAGATAACTAAAGGGGAAAAAAAAAACCTGGAAAAGGTGGTGTCATTGTGTTTACCTTTTGTTTGACTGAATGTTAATGTTTTGACATAATAATGTAAGAGCAAGTGGGGGTGTTGGATTGTGCCCTCAATTATTTATTTGTATGTATGTTTACTGATGTTGGGCAAACTTAATTTGTGACGTTGACCTCTGACACCTGAGAAGTGGGCGTGCTTAATAAAAGTCCTCCTTGCACTCAGCTGCGGTGTGTAGCAGGTGCGGGAGGCGAGGAAGTAACGCAGCGTCTCTTTCCTTTGTTCGGAGTTCGGTGCTAAGTCTGGGTTCACACTGCGTAGCCGCTGGCGAATATGCTCTGCCAACAGTAAGAAAACTAAAACAGAAAGGCTGTGTTATTGTCGTTGCGGTAGTGCTCCTTTTTACACCCGGGGTGCATCAGCCTGCTGCTGAAGGAGCTGCTCAGGGCCCCCGCAGTCTCATGAAGGGGGTGAGAGGTGTTGTCCATGATGGATGTCGGTTTGGCAATCATCCTCTCACCCACCACCTCAGTAAAGTCCAGTGGACAGTCCAGGACAGAGGCAGCCCTCCTGATCAGTCTGTGGAGCCTCCTTCTGTCCCTGTCCATGTTGGCCCCTCCCCAGCAGACCACAGCATAAAAGATAGCTGAAGCTACCACAGCGTCATAAAAAAGTCCTGAGCAGTCTCCTGCACACTCCAAAGTACCTCCGCCTCCTCAGCAGGTGGAGGCAGCTTTGGCCGTTCTTGTACAGAGCAGTGTGTTGTCAGTCCAGACCAGCTCATTGTTCAGGTGGACACCAAGGAATTTGTAGTTCTCCACCACCTCAATGTCCAAACCCTGGAAGTTCATTGGTGTGATAATAGACTTTTTTGGAGTCCATCATCTTGTCCATCTTCTTGCTGGAATTGATGTGAAGCTGGTTGAGCTCACACCAGCTGACAAAGTCGTTGATGACCTCCCTGTATTCTAGTTTGTTCCCACCAGATACATATCCAACAATCACTGTATCATCAGAGAACTTCTTGATGTGACAGTTTACAGTGCTGTGTCTGAAGTCCAATGTGTAGAGTGACTGCATCATACCTACCCCAGTTCCAGGATGGTAAGCAAACTGAGCCAGCAGAGTGCTGACCAGGGGTCACAGATGTTTGAGGATGATACTCTCCATGGTCTTTATCAGGTGAGAGGTCAGGGCGCCGTTTCTAGTACCAGACCACGCAGGAAGTAATCCACAAAACCTGGACTTTCTCCAGACTGAGGCTCAGGTTGAATATGTGCATGACTGCAGGGCTGCTGAGCGTTTCCCAGTCTGTTGTTTCAAAGCAGTGCCTGAGCCTTGCCCTGGCCTCCTCAGACCACTCCTTCACAGACTTCTCCACAGGTGGTTGTTTATTCACCAAGGGAGTATAGTCTGGCAGAAGGTGAACGAGGTTGTGATCTGATTGAACAAGCAAGGGGAGGGGGGGTGAGGTGTATGGATCCTTGATGTTAGCATACAGTAAGTCCAAAGTTTTATTATCCCTAGTGTGGCATTTCACATACTGGGTGAAAGTGGGGAGAGTAGAAGACAGGGAAGCGTGGTTAAAGTCACCGGAGATGAAGAAGAGGGATTGGGGACAGTGAGTATGAGCTTGCAGGCTGCAGCAGCATCGGCTGATGGGGGGATGTACACAGTTATAGTGATAACGTGTGAGAACTCCCTCGGGAGGTACTATGGCCCAATGCTAACAGCTAGCAGCTCAGTGTCTCCAGGGTTGCACCATCTCTCGTTCACAAACATAGCTATCAACCCACCCCCCCTCTTTCTGCTCTCCACAGCTTTCCTGTCGGTCCGAATAAAATGAAAGCCATCCAGGGTTAGCTCTTCCACCTTAGAACATTGTTACCATCAACTCTGGAACATGTATCTCTTCAGCCACATGGTCATGTGTGTTCATGTAGAGTACTGTGCAAAAGTCTTAAGCGGTGTGAAGAAATGCTGTACAGTAAGAATGCTATAAAAATATAAAATTAAATTGTTTAGTCAGGTGTATGATGGCCAAAAAGCCATACCTCCAACATGGAAACATGGCCAAGAGGAACTGGGGTGCAGAAACTTTGAAATATTTGGCTGTAGCAGAAGGCAGTTTGTTCACTGAAGGGCTGGAGAGCAGATCAATACTGAGTGTCTGCAGACAGCAGTGAAGCTGGTGGAGGTTCCTTATAAGTCTGGAGCTGCAGTTCTGCAGATGGAGCTGGGATTTGGTCAGAGTCAATGGTGTCCTCACTGCTGAGAAATACAGGCAGGTACTAATCCATCATCAATACCATCAGGGAGGCGTCTGATTGGCCCCAAATGTATTCTGCAGCAGGACAACGACCCCAAACATACAGCCAATGTCATCAGGAACTATCTTCAGCGTAAAGAAGAACAAGGAGTCCTGGAAGTGATGGTGTGCCCCCCCCCCCCCCCCCCCAGAGTACTGATCTCACCATCATCCAATCTGTCTGGGATCACATGAGGAGACAGAAGATCTGATGCTGCCTTCATCCTCAGAAGATCTGTGGTTAGTTCTCCAACATGTCTGGAACAACCTGCCTGCTGAGTTCCTTCAGAAACTGTGTCCAAGTGTACCTGAAGAACTGATGCTGTTTGGAGGGCAAAGGGAGGTCACACTGAATGTTGAGCTGATTTAGGTTTTTCTTCTGTTGGCTCACTTTGCATTTTGTAAATTGATTAAAATAAGCAATTCAATTTTATATTTTTGAACATTCTTACTTTACAGCATTTCTTCACACCTGCCTAAAACTTCTGTACAGTACTGTATGTGGACTAGTTACGAACAAAATGGGAACCCAATAATACAAACATTGCTCTGTAATGCTACTCGTGGTCAAAAAGTCCACAGAGTACCATTAATAAACAGACACAAGTTTGATGTAAATGTACCCTTTCATGCTTGATTTTGTTTCCTGTTTTGTTACTGCTAAATAACTGTGGAAACACACATACAGTCTGTTAATAATTGATGCAGGAAGGAATATGTACATGCAGTAGAGCTTGCACTTCAGGACAATGCACAACATGTTTTATGAATCTGCAGATGCAGTACATAACTCCCCAAAGGACTGAATTTAGAGTTGTGCAGGAGAGAGAGAAAGTGAGAGCAAGACATACCCCTCTGGGTTTTTACCACCACTCACCCACATGAAAAGAGCTTTTATTCCACAGAGACAGAGCAGAGCCAGGGAGTAGAAAAAAGTAGGAGGCAGATGATAGAAGTCGACTGCTGCTGTGTGGGGGGATGGAGAAAACCCTGTGCAGCGTTAGCATCTTTCTGGCCCCTGAGCGTCAGTGATGCTCTAACATCACATCACTGTACGTGCAGGGTGAATATAAAGCACTGAGCAATGTCCTTCTGAGAGTGGGACTTGCAGGTAGCAGATACTGTACGTGCAGGGAGGATTTTCAACTTGATAAAACATATCTCTGTGTCATATTGCTGAGCGCCGATTGTCCTCTCCGTCTGTTCTTTGTAGGTTATGAGCAGTTGCACTGGCAGTCCGTGAATGGAGAGCTTGTCACCTCCCCTCCTTATGCCTGTGCTGACACACACACACACACCCATCACCTCCAGAACATCAGTCTGTCAGTATGTCCATCAGTTTTACACCCCACTCCAATTTGTTAGTGCGTCCTTTTCAATTGGCAGTGGGCCTGCTCAATGGCTCTTCCATTCAGAGGAATGACAGTGGGGGGAGGACTTAAAGAATACTTTTCAGTATTTCCAAAAGGGGCACAGCAATGTCAACTACTAGAGGATGATTCTGGAAAGTAAACAGTGGAACAAAGTGGGATCAACCTGCTCTTCAATGTCCAGAATGTCCAGAGTAGCTATTAGTCCTCACAGGACAGGTAATGCTAACTCAGTGCTAACCATACCTTGGTGATGTAAGGGTTAATCACTGGGCTAATTAGTGAATAGCCTTTGAGCTAACTGCGAACTTGATAGTCAGCTGGTAACATGCATGTTACCAGAATTTTACAACCAAAAGCACACCAACGAAGACACACCAAATGCTCGACTGCCTTCAACCAGTACCATTTCCCTAAAGCCCCAAAGCTTTATAGTAGTATGTAATATAACCCGCTGGCTAACTGATGACATTTTAAGCAGCGATTCAAGTGGCTGTAGCTAATTAATGTCCGTGATAACAACAGGACAGAGAAAACCAAGCAGTGTGAAGGTTTTTAAGAAGCAGAGATTACAGCTAAACCAAACTCTTTAATTAGAGAGAGACCCAACGATTCAGGAATTCAACATTAAGGATTCAAGAATCCCCACATAAGCAGCATCAGATATTTAAGTTCACAAAAGCAGTGATGGAGGCAGAGCTTTCAGCTATCAGGCTCCTCTCCTGTGGAATCATCTTCCAGTTTGGATTCGGGGGGCAGACACCCTCTCTACATTTAAGAGTAGACTAAAAACCTTCCTTAGTGATAAAGCCTATAGTTTAGGGCTGGATCAGGCCTTAGACCAGCCCCTAGTTATGCTGCTATAGGCTTAGACTGCCGGGGGACTCCCATGATGCACTGGGCTCCTCTCTCCTCCTCTTCCTCTCCATCCTGATGCTTCATGTCTCTTTAATGTCTGTTACTAACTTGGTATCTTCCCCGGAGCCTTTCTGTGCTTCTCTCATCTCTCAGGTTCCTGTGGATCCTGGTTCTCCTGCTGTGGTTCTCTGGTTCCTGTGGATCCTGGTCCTGGTTCTCCTGGCTGTGGTTCTCTGGTTCCTGTGGATCCTGGTCCTGGTTCTCCTGCTGTGGTTCTCTGGTTCCTGTGGATCCTGGTCCTGGTTCTCCTGGCTGTGGTTCTCTGTTCCTGCTGTGATTCTCTGGTTCCTGTGGATCCTGGTCCTGGTTCTCCTGGCTGTGGTTCTCTGCTTCCTGTGGTTCTCTGGTTCCTGTGGATCCTGGTCCTGGTTCTCCTGGTCCTGGTTCTCAGGTTCCTGTGGATCCTGGTCCTGGTTCTCCTGCTGTGGTTCTCTGATTCCTGTGGATCCTGGTCCTGGTTCTCCTGGCTGTGGTTCTCTGGTTCCTGTGGATCCTGGTCCTGGTTCTCCTGCTGTCGTTCTCTGGTTCCTGTGGATCCTGGTCCTGGTTCTCCTGGCTGTGTTTCTCTGGTTCCTGTGGATCCTGGTCCTGGTTCTCCTGCTGTGGTTCTCTGGTTCCCGTGGATCCTGGTCCTGGTTCTCCTGGCTGTGGTTCTCTGGTTCCTGTGGATCCTGGTCCTGGTTCTCCTGGCTGTGGTTCTCTGGTTGCTATGGATCCTGGTCCTGGTTCTCCTGGCTGTGGTTCTCTGGTTCCTGTGGATCCTGGTCCTGGTTCTCCTGGCTGTGGTTCTCTGGTTCCTGTGGATCCTGGTCCTTGTTCTCCTGGCTGTGTTTCTCTGGTTCCTATGGATCCTGGTCCTGGTTCTCCTGGCTGTGGTACTCTGGCTTCATGAATCACTGCTGCAGATTGCCAGCCACCGACACTTTTTACTGATATTAGTCCTGTTATTATTATTCAGATATGAACTATTGTCATGTTTTTCAATGTTACCATATGATCATTATTGGTCATATTCTTATTGTCAGTGCTATAGTTGTTGTTATTATTATAGTTGTCATTGTCGTTTAGCACACAAGTGTGAAACTTAAGGACTCTGGGAAACTGAGTTCAGAGAGACACTTTGTTCAAAGGACAAGGAACTACAATTTCTGGAATCTTGAAAATGAAACATTTTAATGAAGATTGATGCTCATTGTTTTAAAAGCCAAAAAAGACAGAATAACAATACACACTTTAGCTCCTTTTACTGTAATGAACAAATTATAAGTGGTGTCAACTGAGTAAATATCTCCAAAAAGGATATACAGCATTTTGAACACGCTACATGCTTTGACTGCACTGCATGAACATGGGTGACTGGGGTTTGCATACCATACCTCAGTCTTACCCTAACCTTAGCAGTTAATAAGCAAAGGTGACATACTAGCGCTAAATCGAGAAAGAGAGAGGAAGTGAGAGCAAGAGATACCCCTCTGGGGTCTGTCTCTCTACTTCCATGGGCAAACCCCATGTGATAAAGAACATAGTGTGAGTTCCTGAATTGACTTTGAGGTGAGATTGTTTTTTTTAAATTTATTTTTGTTTGTTAGACCCTAACCCTAACCCTTTTTTTTTACCATAACCGTAACCTCTACCCGACCTTTACAAAGTAATCTCAGTAACCAAATCTTAACCAACGTCAACCAGAGGTGGTAGATCAGAAAACTGAACATGAATCATTTATTTAACAGTCATATGGTCATTTTAATAATCAGCGCTGACAAGTTTCCTGTTTTCTCCTATATATGTGAAGATTTGCTGGCAATGATTCACTACTGAGTAGAAATCAACAACATTCATCTCTGATAGCACTTATGGTGTTTCGAGACACCAGGACCAACACAGGACTTGCACCCAGGTGCACCCACTACTCGTGTCCTGTGTGAAACCAAAAGTGAACATTGACTTTACTGACTTCTTTTAAGCGATGTCAAATGTAAGGCTAGAATTTCCATCATTCCCTCTGTACAGTATCTAACATACTTGTTACTATGGGGTGGCTGGTCCCCATATTGAGGGTGCTGAAAATGCTCAAACATGTAATTTTGGGAGCCATTGGTACGAGGTTTTGGTACGAGGACGGTTTGATAAACAGGCAAGTAAAGATGCAAATTTGAATTGACAAAAGCAAAAATGAAATGAATAACAAAGATTTTTCTACCTGTTTCATTGCTAAAGAAAACATAAATAAATATGTTAGAAATATATGCAAATATCAATGTAAAATATGGAGTTAATCATGTAGAAGCTCGTCTGCAGAGATGTTTAATGAGAAATGATGTCAGAGGTTACAGTGGTTTTGCTGCCCTAAGCTTCTCAGGCATTGAGTAAAAGCCAACTGTAAGAGCCTTGGTGAAGTCCCAATTGGCTCGGCACTTTTTTCACTAGACTTTGACCTTGCCTGAATAGTTCTGCTTCAGGAACTGGAGCTGTGCACTGGCTCATAAAGAGTCAAAGCAGCTGACAGTAAGCTAGAAGCCTGCATAATGTGCACGGTCAAATGGTGGGACACATTCTATAAGAAAATAATATTCAACTCAACATGAGGGAGGAAAAGATGCACTCATGTTATGTGTTGATATCACTGCTGCTGGGCTTGTGCACCTAGAACTATGGGAGTACATATTTAATGGATTTTTGTTTTCACTGTTTCTAAATGGTTTGTTTAGAAATGGTAAATGGTCTGTATTTGTATATCGCTTTTCTAATCATTTTAACGACTCAAAGCACTTTTACATCACATCCTCATTCAGCCATTCACACATCATTCATACAGGAGGAAATCTAAGCTGGAGGAGACTGTTCTTTCACACATATTCACACACTGAAGCTGCTTCAGGAACAGCTTGGGGTTCAATGTCTTGCCCAAGGACACTTCAACATGCGGACTTGGAGGCGAACCACCGATGTGCCGATTGATGGATGACCCATTCTACCTCTGAGCCACAGCCACCCGTAATAATATGTATTGATCTGTTTTTAATCACCACGGGCCATCTACTGTACATCTGGATGAGAGGAACAACAAAGGAGTGTTGACTCTTGAACAGTAGAGCCAAGAAGTGGAGTTAATGCCCAGTCACAGAGCTCTTATGACTGATTACAAATGTCTGCTGTCTTCAGTGCAGCACAAGTCGCACTTCTGGCTCAGTAGAGGCTTGTCACTCTCCATAGTGCTAATTACTTTCACCAGCCAGGAGGACCTTTGCTGTATTTGATTGTTTTATTTCAATTTGTGATGTTTGCCAGTCATATTACACTGCAGAGGCAGTTTATAACACACCTATTCTGTTCAATATCTGTTGTTAGCAAAGTGGATTATATTGAGATTTGGTTGCTGTTTTGAAAATGTTGAAGGCCAAAAGCTTTACCACATGAAAACCACTATAGCCATGAAAACAGGCGTCCGACAAGCTCAAAATGTCAGTTTTAATAGCTGAAAATGACAAAATAAAAAAATGACCATTTTGGAAAATGTTTAAATGGTCACTATGAAAGTTTTCTAACTCGTTGGAAATGAACTTACAGTGAGGTAGCCAGAAGTCTTACGAATCTCCTGGGCAATGCTGATCATGTAAAGCAGTGTGGCAAAAGGTTTATATTATTTTTGTGTCATGACCAACGATCTTGTAGTTTAAAATCATGCTTCAAGTCAAGAAGTCTCCTCCGTGTTGGTTCATTTCTGCTCTGCAAAAATGAAAAGTGATCCTTTGGTCTGTGCACAATGAAAACCACTCCAGCATCGCACTGATATATAAGGTATAAGTGTAAACAGTAAACAGTGTATAAGTATAAGTTAGATAAAATTACAAACATCAATGCTTGGTTACACTGTTTCCTGTGAATCCCTCATGTGTTAGCGGGGAATTGAAAGCAGTGGGGGAATGAAATGAATAATTAAAATTACGAATATAAAGACGTAAAGACAGAACTTAAATACACTGAAACACTCTTGCAGAAAAGCTGCAAACCATAGAAAGTATTCAAAGCAAGGTCTAATTTCATGAATGATTATTTTAAAGAGATTATGATGAGACTAAAATGTGTACAAGCATTTTTAATCTGACTGATACGTTAATCCTCAATGGACCAAACGTTTAAATAGGCTGCCATAGAAAAAGAACCACACTTTAAACACAGAGACATAAAGAGGTTAAACAGAAAACGTATATAGACCAGGGGAGAGAAGACAGAGATTAAGTGGTTGATATTGAGGATGCAGCTGGAAGTTAACCAGCTCGAAGGCAACCCTGCAATATTACCACCTTTTGTTACATACATACAATAAGATAGTATTGGCACGGTGGAGGGCTAATGGAGAGCATCAAGGTTCTGGGATGGATTTTTATAAAATGAAAAAAGAAAACATGCTATTTCTCAATCGTAGCTTGCATTGATTGATTGATTGATTGGTATATTTGTATTCACTTTTTGACTGAATTTGTGTGGAATGAGTCAGAAGGATTTGAGCCTCTTACTTGCATGCCTGTATCCACGATAGTCGTTGATCTACAACACAAATTGCCATGAAATATTTCCCCACCATCAAGTACATAAATAACACTGGTGGTGGGATTGATTGCGTTAGCCGGAGGCACAAGGGGCCTATGTCTGTGCATGGAGAATCTAACCACTTCTGGAATGCACTGCAAAGCGGTCTTCATCAAAAAATATAGCTGCTTGTTAAATGACGTTGGAGCAGTCATTCCCAATCTCATTAATCATCGGCACTTGTCGCACCCTGTGCACCACCATGCTGACATAGCATTTCTTGAGATATATAGCCTTCCAGACTAAGGGGGATTTCTCTGTCCCAACCCCCTCCATCTTCCATCCTTGTCTTCCACCATTCTTCTGGATGTTCTCTCCACCTCTTCACCTGCTCTGGTTTTTTGCTTGGAACCTCCTCTCCACCTGCTCTTCTGCTGCTTTCTCATCCCTCTTTTAATTCCACCTTTAAGCTGCCTTTCTCCCTCCTTAACAGATATAACCTCTGTTTATCCTGGAGTCAAAATACAGCCATCAGCATCAAGCACTGCCATCGGCAATCAGCCAAACAGGGAATGTCAGCTTTAAAATGGATGAATAACTCGATCCTGTAATTCCAGCAGAATCATTTGTTTCCATGTACATAGTGGTAGTGTGCAAAGAATGAATCAATATATAGCAAATCAAGAAAAAGAGAGGGACCTAAGATGTGACTGGATCTGTTAAAAGTTGATGCATGAATCCAAATGTCTGAATTCAAGCAACAAACCCTCATACTGAAATGAACAGGTCTATTTCAAGTGACTATATGACCGTCTATATGACTAATGCTGACCAGCCACAGGAAAGCAAATAAATTAAGATACTTCACATACATGACGTTAAGTTAATGTTGATAAATCGTTGCTGTTTGGTTAGATTTAAGCACCAAAACTACTTGGTTAAATCTATGAAAAGATGAAGGTTTGAGTTAAATATGTATGTAAAGAAAATATTTGTCTGATGGTACAGACGTTACACTATGTACAGGACAAGCCTAAGTTATGCTACGTATAAGTTCCAATGGTTCAAACAGTGTAACCCATCATTGTGGGTAAAGTCAACTATAGTTTAAACACAGGTGAAGAACTACCTCAGGGTGTCCACTGACCCAGTGTAATGTTGGAGGAACAGTCCAACCTTTTGGGAATTCTATGTTTTCTGTCTCAGTTGGTGGGAGGATCTAAACTCTGTGCATTTAGTATGGAGCTGGAGCCAGGTGACACTTATCCTTGCTTAGCTTAAAGACTGGAATCAGGAGGAGAACCTACCCTGTGTCTCTCCAGTGAAAATATCCCTTCCAGTGATGCCAGATGAACACAGTCTGTCGGTCTTATTTACTCCTTACATAGACAGAAATGTAGTTATGACTAGTTGTAGTACTGGGGAGAGCTGTGTGCTGTAAATGTTTCCCCCAATGACTGTGCAGCAGCTCTGGCTACAGTAGAGGCAGTTACACAACCTTAAACTACAAATTAATGTTCCTGTTCATGTTCGAAAAAAAAACAAACCTGCTGCTCAGTCATAAGAGTGATACAGATCTAACTGTTAGAGAGAATCTGAATATGTGGCCCTCTGTTGTAAAGGCTATTCCTGTATTAGTACACACACACACACACGTGTCAGTAGTGGTCTGTTTACTTTTATTAGCCACGAGAGATTATGGCTCTTCCCTTCTTTTTCCATTCTTCCATCTCAGTTTTTCCTTTCCTTATTTTACACTCGCTTCCCTTCATGCTCCCAGAGGCCTTTCCAACCTTCCCCTTACACCTCTGCTGGCTCTCTCTCTTCTTTCCTCACACCTCCATCTTCCACATGTGGGCAGTTGCTAATTAACTGACTAGGGGTTTTCCTGGGGAGGATTTTTCCCCCTCTCTAATGGTGAATAATGCAGCAGCTTTATTGAAGAAGATGGGTGAGATTTTTCTGTCTTTCTTTCCTGTTCCTTTGACCCTACATACCTGTCGTCCCATTACCTTTCCTCTCCGTGTCATTAAACAACCCTCCGCCCCTTTACCCTCGTCACTCTGGTGGAGGTGACTCATTGTGGCCGGTGTTGATCATGTAGCTGGAACAATCTGTCTGGGTCAAGGTCATTTGCTTGTCTCGAGGGGGATCCATGGAAGAGATGTGGAGGAGGACTGAGCGAGCGCAGAGTGGATAACCTCTGATGGGCTCACAGCACCATAAATCCATGGCTAAGTCAGGAGGAAGACACTTAATAACGTATAGACTGTTTCACATCTAGAGGCGTTTCCTGAAAAGTATGAGTGGAGGATACTCAGAAGGAACGTGCACAGTGTCAAACTCTGCTGTTCTACGCTTGTTTTTTCCTCACTCAGCAGATTTAGAAAAAACAAACATATTTGTTGCACAGTTGTACTGTACACTTCCTGTTTTTCAGTATTCTGCCTCCAAAATGATGAATACAACAACAGATCGTGGTCACTGTTTGCCTGGCTTCCAAGGATCAATGCTGCGACTGCTGCTACTTTTATTATTAATCATGTTGTTATCATTCATGTATGAATTATTGTCATGTTATTCCTATGTTAGCATATTGTTCATTATTAGTCATATTCCTATTATCAGTAATATAATTACTATTATCATAATTATTGTTAATTGTACATCTCCCCTCCCAACCCACTTCTCCCTCTCTCTCTCCCCCTCTCTCTCTCTCTCTCCAAAACAGACCCCGCAGAGCCCAGTTCTGTTCGAGGTTTCTTATATCTTCTTATTAAAGGAGCGTTTTCCTGCCATTGCCGCCTAATGCCTGATGTTTGTGGGGATTCTTGAGTCTTTAATTTTGTATTCTTGGATGGATGTGATGAAAGTTGACATTGTGGAATGCTGCAGTGCGGTTATGTTTAGGAATAAACCACGGTTTGGGTTAGAATAAGTACATTAGTCATGGAGTTGAAGTCAGATGATGTACATTTTGTTATGTATGACCCACTCCCTCTTTATGTTCGTCAGGAGCCTCCCCTGCACCCCACTGGGACTCTGTTTTAAGGAAGTGTAGTGGGGTGTTGTGTGGACAGCAGGAAGTGCTGAAAATTTGTCTCTCACTTTATTGCTTCACCATAAAGTTCTGTTTCTACCAAACATGAAGCAAATTTTTCCGCGAATTACTCAAAAATCAGTGCAAAGATGCGAATAGACGCAAGATGTAAAATCATGGCAGGAAACATGATAGACACGAGTGACGAAGCGTGAATGATGTGAATCAGGCAAATTCACACAAACACAGGTGGAGGGAATATACAGAGAAGAGAGGAAAGAGAGCTGGGATGTGATTTGCATATTAGTTTATATAAACTGAAGTTGTTTGTCACACACTCAGTTTCAGTCTTACAGTCAGTGCTCACCAGACTGAAGGGGGTGAACTCTTCCATGCATAGATCCTGGAGAAAAGAAATGTCCCACCATTGAAAAAAAGCTTCTGTACGCACTAATAACTAGTCAACTTTAATACAATGCATGGTGTTGTGTGCATTCATCTGAGCCGTCAGAGGATGCAGTGCTGTTGGTGTTTCTCTAGTTTGCATTTGAGTGGTTTCACACAAAAACTGTGCAAATGTCCATTTGATCAAAATACATCCTGACCTGTGTTGCAGTTCCATACAAACAGTACTAATACCATACAGCATGTATGACTCATGTCAGAGATATGGTATATTAATGAACTTCACCATTTTATGCTACAAGACATTCACCAACAGATGCTGATCAAACTGGGACAGAAAATTAAACTTAAAACATAATTTCCCAAACATCAACCAAGTATCAGTATCATACATGCTGGCATCTTTTCTGGGATTCTTTTTTTTATATTTGAATGGCAAGTGATTTGACTTTCTGTTGCTGTGAATAAGCCTCTGGATTGAAATGTCTATCTGTCATGGATGACAGTACACAGAAATGAAGGCAAAATGTATCAGAAATGATATTTCTCTCTCTTCCAAGTATCTTTTTTGGGAATGCAAATTTCTCATCTTCTCTCTCTCCTTTTTCCTCTCTTTTTTTGTAACATCTCCACTCATGTCGACAACATCTATGCCCCCCCCCCACATTCACTATGTATAACATCTTTGTCCCCATTCACCTCTGTAGCTCTCTCAACTGCTTCTCTACTTGATAGCAGAGACAAATTGGAACAGCAGCTTTCAGTGCGTCATGGTCAAAACCACCTACACATTAGCATGGGACAGGCAAAGCAAACAGTTAAAGCAGTTATGCAACATTACGCTTTCATTCAAGCTTGACGAGGAATGAATCTAAGGGCGTTCAGAAAAAGAGTAAAGAAAGTAAAAGAACTTACAGCCTCCTCCTTCTCTCAAATCTCACTTGGTAGAAGTCCGGCTTGGCACCACCTTGTAGAGCACAATGGTGGAAAATATGATTTCTGTGGAAGTGCTCATGGATGCATTATTCTGTTGAGATCAAGAGATAGAGCAGGATGTCCACTGATCAGGAGATGGCAGGTTTGATCTCTGAGGTGTCCTTGAACAAGACACTGATGTAGTAGTATAATTCATTTACGTGACCACATGGCTTTATTTAATGGTGCAGATCAGAATATACAGTTCCTCACTTAAAATATTCTAAAACAAATTAACAAATAATCTTTATGGAAAAGATACACAGCATCCAGAGGCTAGTGCATGTCCTCTTGTGGACACAGAACAGTCACTAACCCACCGTCAGTCCAGGGGCATTCAAGGAGCACGCTTTGGCATTTAAACATTCCATCCTCTTTTTTTTTTTTTTACAAAAGTTCGTAGCATCAGAACTGCTCAGAGGAACATTCTAGGTGTGGATGTGTAGGACAGGCAGACATTCGCCCTGACTATCAGGAGAAGGATGAACCGCCTCGCCAAGTTTTTTCTGCTTCAGGCGTAGACACAACATGCAGGCTCAGCAGTTTTTATGGCCAGTTGAGTCTGACTAAAGAACATGTCCCCTTGGAAAGAAAAGTGTTCTAGTAGTGTTCTACAAACAGTGACAAACTCCTTTTAATAAAAATTCCACAAGAAAGTCAGAGTTATTTGTTAGATGGTGCAATGTAAGTTATTCTCACTCCTCCATACCTGCAGACCTGCAGGCATTTTTAGCCATTGTTCAGTCTTGCTGATGAAGTTGCTGCAAGGGAACACAGTCGAAGCTAAAATAATAGCTTGGCTTTTGCTCACAGTTGAGGATTATTTGATTAAAAGCTACCTTAGGAAAACAGGAGCAAAATATAGGACCATTGCATCACCTTGGTGTCTGATCCCATGGATGGTGTATGCTGTGAATAGCACGGCTTTTTAAGGACACTTCGCATGTTATTTGTATGTTTTAGGTTTTCCGTGTATCATTTCAGGCTGCGTGATTCTGCAGTTAAATTAGCAACATTAAATATACAACATCTGTTTTCACTTTTTGAAAAGAAAGCTCGCTGAGAAACATTTCTGAAAATGGTTGCATTTTCATTTACTCAACAAAACTAATGTTACATGGTTCGATATAAGCACAAAACTATGTCTCACCATGTTTAGGAAAAGATAATGGTTTGGGTTCAAATAAGCACATCAGTTATGAAAGTCTGATGTTTGGTTTCACATGGGACATGAACCCCCTCGTGTCTACCTTGTTGTTGCACTGTTGACGCGTTCACACAAAAAATAAAACACTATTTCTGCCCAATAAAAGTCTATAGAGACTAAATGATGTAAAAGAATAACACATAATAGTAAAATGTTTACATGTCCATTCATTCATGCATCACATACTGTTTAGGGTGCCATATCGTGCACCTTGATGCCGTCACTTGCTGCCAATGTTGCCGCTGTTGCTGTTCATCAGCAGCACCTCCTTCTGGGAAGTGACGGGATCAGATGCTGTAAATACTCTACATCACGTTCCATTCCATATGAATGGGCCAACTGAAACACTCCTCCAACAGGGAGGAGAGCATCAGGTGGCTGGTCGGACATCCACCACTGTGGTCCTGACCGAAATGTTTCAAAATATTTCCACTAGTTTTCATTAAATTCTGTAGCCTGGAGACTTTAATGTTCCTCTCAAGATGAACTGCATTAATTTTAGTCATGTGTGAACTCTTAATCTAGCACCATCATCACGTCTAAATTTCACTTTGTCCATTTGTTTTTGGAGTTTATGACCATTCCCCTGCAAAAATAACTATTTTAGGTTTAATGTTTTTTACACTGAATTTCCCTGATACTCTTTCCCTGTTTGTTAAGCATTAATTATTAACTTTTAAAAATAAATTCTGAAGACTAGAACGTGTAATGATGGTGATTACGATGCAGCTCAGCAGTACAAAGTTTGGGGAGCAGGTTTTCAAGACTACCTCATTGCATCACTGAGCGAATTTATTTTCCTCATGTCTGACACCAGCTGTGAAATCAATAACATTCCCAGATGAGTTCTCCTTGTATGTGAGCAATCATTTCATCAGAGCTTTTCAAATGCGAGATATGGGACTAATATCCCACACTGCGTGTCTGTCTGCTTTCCTGCTCTGTCCTACTTTCTCTGTTTGGGTTTTTGTTTCTGTTTTCCGCCCCTTCCTGTTCCATCGGCGCAGAGGAGGCAGCCTTGATTGCGTATCTGCACAGAGCACAGATGTTGAAACTGTCAGAAACTTTTCTGTGGAGTGGAGATGAAATTTGACCAAATTGAGGGAAGGCTGCTTTGATGAAAGGACTGGAAGGGGAGCTAATCTTGTCTAATTTCACTAATGAGGCTCTTCACCAGCAATGTTAAGTAGGGCATATAGCGCCTGGGAGTGCAACAATTTAAAGGGGAAAAAATAGTGGAAATTCTTGGTAGAAGAGAAATAACTTTCCATAATGATTTGAATATGAGGCCACTGAATCTTTCATTTCAATTCCAATTTTTTGAATAATTTTTTATCTATTTTGCACACTTTTCAAAGTGTTGCAGAAATCAGTGTGAGACACTCACCAGTAGTAATGAAAGACGCCTTTAATGTTGAATTTTTTCACCAAATGGTGGTACAAATGTCTTCAAAGAAATAAAAAATGACGTGAAAGTTACACAAACAAACTGCTCATTCAAGATACTTCATGCTAAAATAACGCAGAGGGCACATACATACTCCCAAACTGTCATTCTCTGCCCAAGCAGGCCGATTCAAACCTGCACCCACTTCGTCCTGCTGTCTGAGAAATCAGCATGGTGGCCCACAGACAAGGGGGGACGGAGAGACAGACACCAGGACAGAGAGGGTGATAGGCAAGTTAATTGATGATAAAAATGCCATTATAATTGTGCACAACACTGCAGACATTCAGACTTTTTATTTAGTCTCTGCTTCTGAAAGCAGCAGCACTGCTTCATCTGAGTACTGTGGGGGTAAAACAGAGCTCTCTATATCTTCCCCTCTGCATGAGAATTGTACAAAGTTGTGTTAAGAGTATATTTTTAGCTGGGATTATCCAAATGAGCAGTACTGAAGGAAGAAAATGGAGCGCCCACTGCTTTTCTCTCATTTTCTCACCCACTGGATGCCTTGTATCCTGGTGTGTCCAAAACCCTTCCCCTGCACAGAACTGTAAATGTGTGAAACCAGAGGTGAAAGAACATTTCATTACTGTCAGAGTTTATTTTATTTGAACATCTTCCCATTTAAAAAAAAAAAGATAAAATCCTAGTGGAGGGGACAATATGTCTGTGTTGTGAATGTGGAAGTGATTAACTTAGCCTAAAGAATAGGGGAAGAGGGAAATAGCAACCTGACTCTCTCTGAAGTTCAATGTTCACTGAGAAAGAGTGTCAGCGATAAAAAACAGTATGTTCTAATTAGTCATATTAAACAGGTACAACCTCAAAGATTTCTGTTTCCTTCCCATTGGTGGCTCCTCTGGCAATATATGGTAACTGATCCTCACTCTAACAGAGACCCAAACTGTGTCCTCGCTGATGGATTTGACTGTTTGTCTTCATCTGATGAATGTGTTTCTGAGCAGAACAGAAGATCCTTTGTGCCCACTGCCATCAGACTGTCTCACTGACTTTATGATATATTAGATTTTATTGTCAATTGACTGTGAGAGCGACTGGATACCTGAAAATGGGTGTTTAGGGCTGAAATGCAGAACACAAGACATCGGTCCTGTACTCATCGGAAATGTAGTATACAGGCATGAGAGAGGTATTGATCGCCACATGTAACTTTCCAAACAAAATCTGTAAGTGTATGACATACTATCAAACTAGTGCTTTAAGAGACAGCTTGTTTTGTCTGTAGAATTTAGTGGCATTTGGCAATGAGGTTACAGATAGCAATCAACGGAATACCCCCCCACCTACCACCCCTTCCATGGTGAAGGACAAACTACGGAGACTGCCATTTCATGAGTTAAATAATAACAGCATAACATAAGGATGATCCTCCACTTCGCCTCTTGTTTGTCTTTCAACCGGTGTACTTGCACCGCCATATTCAAGCTGCCACTTCAAGCTGCCACTTCAACCTAAGAACATGAAAGGTCCTATTTGTTCATTCTGGGCAACTATAGAACAACCTAATTCTATGGGACTATCTCTTCGTGTCTATATCATGTCTTTTTTCTTATGAGGAGGACTTCTGTAGGACCTGCTCCCACGTCCTACAGGAAGCTGTGCTGTCATTTCTCATTTTAGAAATGTGCTCAGGGACATGAAAAAAAATGAGAAATTGGTGTCCATTGGACCATTTTCAGGATGGAAGGAGAAACGGATGGTCATAGCATTAACCCGTCATATTGCTGACTTATCAAACACATTTTTGACCAACAGCAGACCCTCTGGACCTCCAGACCAATGTGGACTGAAAATAAAGAGAGGAGAACAAGGATAACATCTCATGGTTAAATGTTGAGTAATGTAGCTGTTATAGTTTATAAGCAAATATGAAATGAGAAATAGCAGCACAGCTTCTGTGCTCCCAGATCCTTCAGAAGTCCTACTGATAGGAAAATAGACCCAATATAGACACGAAAAGATAATCCCATAGAAATACATGCAACATGGTGGACTTTGTGGAAGAGGACCTGCTCCCTATATACACTCCCCTCCAAAAGTATTGGAACAGTGAGGCCAGTTCCTTTATTTTTGCTGTAGACTGAAAACATTTGGGGTTGACATCAAAAGACGAATATGAGACAAGAGATCAACATTTCAGCTTTTATTTCCAGGTATTTACATCTGGATCTGATACACAACACAAAAGTATTGGAACAGATAAACTTAAAATACATTAACGTGAAAAGACTTAATATTTAGTTGCAAATCCTTTGCTTGCAATAACTGCATCAAGCCTGTGACCCATTGACATCACCAAACTTTTGCATTCTGCTTTTGTGATGCTTTTCCAGGCTTTCACAGCAGCCTCTTTCAGTTGTGGTTTGTTTTGGGGGGTTCTCCCTTCAGTCTGCTCTTTAGCAGGTAAAATGCATGCTCTATAGGGTTGAAGTCTGGAGATTGACTTGGCCAGTCTAAAACCTCCCACTTCTTGCCCCTGATGAACTCCTTTGTTGTTTTGGCAGTGTGTTTTGAATCATTATCTTGCTGCACCATGAAGGATCTCCTAATCAGTTTGGTTGCATCTTTCTTTAAATTGGCAGACAAAATGTTTCTGTAGACTTCTGAGTTCATTTTGCTGCTGCCATCATGTGTTACATCATCAATGAAGATGAATGAGCCCGTCCCAGAAGAAGCCATGCAAGCCCAAGCCATGACATTACCTCCACTGTTTCACAGATGAGCTTGTATGTTTGGGATCATGAGCAGATCCTCTCTTTCTCCAAACTTTAGCCTTTCCATCACTTTGGTAAAGGTTCATCTTTGTCTCATCAGTCCATAAAACTTTGTCCCAGAAGTTTTAGGCTTGTCTCTGGACTTTTTGGCAAATTCCAGCCTGGCCTTCCTATTCTTCTTGCTAATGAGTGGTTTGCATCTACTGGTGTGGCCTCTGTACTTTTGCTCATGAAGTCTTCTGCGTACAGTAGACTGTGACACCTTCTCTCCTGCTCTCTGGAGGTTGATGCTGATATCACCAACAGTTGTTTTAGGGTCTTTCTTTACAGCTCTCACAATGTTTCTGTCATCAACTGCTGCTGTTGTCCTTGGTCTACCTGTTCGACGTCTGTTACTCAGTACACCAGTGGTTTCTTTCTTCTTCAGGACATTCCAAATGGTTGTACTGGCTATGGCCAATGTTTGTGCAATGACTCTGATTGATTTTCCATCTTCTGTCACAATTGCTTGTTTTTCACCCATGGACAGCTCTCTGGTTTTCTTGTTGGTTACGCCTCTAACTATAAATGTAGTCTGCACAGGCAAAACCCAAATCTGAAAGTGAACGTAGACATTCTGCGCTATTTATTGTTTGAATAATCAATGTAATAGGACACACCAGGGCAACAAAACACACCTGTCAGTCACATGTTCCAATACTTTTGCTCACATGAAAAATGGGTGGGTTCAAACAAAAGGTGCTAACTTCTAAGTTGTGTATCAGATCCAGATGTAAATACCTGGAAATAAAAGCTGAAATGTTGATCTCTTGTCTCATATTCATCTTTTGATGTCAACCACAAATGTTTTCAGTCTACAGCAAAAATGAAGGAATTGGCCTCACTGTTCCAATACTTTTGGAGGGGAGTGTAGTTATAAAGGGCTCATTCTGAGCGAACAAAAACACAGAGATTCTTAATTTAAGTTTTGAACATTATATTCCATTGAACTTGTTTTTGAGTGTCATCATGGGCTTGTGTACTTTTTCATTAATTATGAAAAATGTTCATTACTTACGTCTATATTATGTGTTCGTTACCTATTCCCACAATAACCATAACCCTCTGCCAAGCTGCCTTTTTTGATGTTGGTAAATGAAAACAGTTTGGTAAAATAGCACAGGGAACTAATGGCAATAGTGAGACAAAAACACGACTACTTGAGGCTAAGACTAAGATTTGTGACTTTGTGACGGCAGATAAAGGCAATAACTGCTCAAATAAAGACTTCTCATAGCTCAAAAATATGGATTTGAGAAGAATTTGTACTTTAATATCTCATGTGAATGTATACAGATATATATTGCATAAACAACGTTGTTGATAGCTATAGCCACCAAATGAGACAAGACGCCAAAATAGCATCCATGGACGTGGGAGATGTCTTGAATGCACACAGACACGCACACACACACACCCCCCACACACCTTGTTTTATGGTTGAAGTATGTGCATTGATAGATGACACTGTCAGATTCACTGCCTTGACAGAAATGATGATTTATTACTTTACAAAAGCCTGCCAAAAGTTACTAAGATAACCAAATATTTTTGTGTGAAACTGTAAAATGAGTGGACATGTTGAGGCATAGAATGCAACAACAGCTGCATTGCTGTCATTTAAGCATCAGATTCAGGATTTGTGAAAATGAAGAGTGTCAAACACAGACAAGCGGTGACCAATGTGATTGCCCTGAGTTTAAATGACACTGTGTACTTTATAATCACCTTGTGATTACAGGGAGGGAGCTACTCTTAAAAAGGAGTAATTGGGAGGGGCAGAGATGTGATAAAATTGTTGTTGGTGCTGGTAGATAGGCTGTCAATGTGTCAGCAGCAATTTGACTGAGCGTGACAAGCATTCACATTCCTGGTAATTGATTATGACACCGTGGCTGGGAAAATATCCAGAAATTGCTGCTTTCGCAGTGGGTGGCTGTTCATCTGTTTTCACACAGCTACACAGTTGACAACATATGTTGCCGACGTAGAAGCTTATTCAAAGAGAGGTGGCCGGACATTTGGAGAAAAAGTCACCTAGTAGCTCTATACCACTGTTCCTGGGGGAAGGAGTGAAAGAATAGACCCTTCATGTTCTGCTGCTCCATTACTGCTTGCAGCTAGTGAATTTAGTCACGTTGGTTTGTTTTTTTTAGTTATAACCACTGCAAATCACAGTTGCATGCTCACTTGCTCACACATACACAATAGCGATATATGTAACTACATGCATGTCTGTCTTTGCCTGCAGGTACATGAATCATACCACCAGCCCCATGTTCACCCGCTACGGTAGCTCCGATGGAGACATCCACCTCCACATCATGCAGTTATAGAACAGCCTATCAAATCTATCTATCTATATATCTATCTATCTATCATGGGTAGGCATGGGCATGGGTAAAGAACTGGTGTGGTGGTGATTAAATGTTGGAAAGGTTCCAAATATGTTATGGCCGGCGCTGGATTCAGTACACAACTTGTTGAAACAACTTAGAAATCATCTCTGTGGACATGAACAGAAAGTCTAATACAATCACCTAGTTGAGCTAAGCTAATCTACAGTTCAACATGTATTCAAACTACAAGAAAACATATTGGAAAGAAATTCAAACTCTTGAGCAAAGTACTGAAGTCTTTACACTTTCCCCAAACCAAACTGTACATTTAAAGCATTTAACCCAGGTGACACAATCTGCATCTTTGACACAAAGTGGGTCCATTGGAGCAGTTTGGGTTTAATTGCTGTGGCCCAGGAACGAGGATTTACAACTGACAACCTTCCAGCTGCAAATCACATCTTCCCCTCACTTTGTAGCCACTGCGATTCACGCACAGAACTCATCGTGGAGCAGCTGATTCATCCCTGGCAGGGCTTTAAAGGACACTGGCTGTTGAGGGAATAAATCAGCAGAAATCCCCAGTCTCAGTGCTCGACTCCACTCACAGGTAAATCAAATTGCAATATAAAAGCCATCTATTCATCAAGAGGCAGAGGGAGGCTTTTTGCTCAGGGATTCCTGGTGATTGCAGCTGATAATGGCTGGATTCCAATTTAGTCATAGTTATCCTTTCCTTTCATACTAGAGCAAAAAGTCAGGTAGTGATGCTGACTCTTCAATGGAAATAAGTGAAATAAGTGACTGAAAACGGAATCAAAATAATAATTTTAACAATTATTCAACCCACTGTAGCTAGCTACCCCTCTATCATATATCCCTAGATGACCCGTGAGCAAATGCCACCAAAGTAAGTAGTTAAGTTTTGTACCACCTCACCATACAGGTTGATAACTAGTTAGTTAACTAGGTGGCTTTTTATTGCAGCTAATTTGGTTGTAAGGACTTTTAGGTGGCAAAAATGA
This sequence comes from Pempheris klunzingeri, assembly GCF_042242105.1. Classification (NCBI taxonomy): domain Eukaryota; kingdom Metazoa; phylum Chordata; class Actinopteri; order Acropomatiformes; family Pempheridae; genus Pempheris; species Pempheris klunzingeri. The sequence continues at coordinate 21,728,505 of NC_092029.1, read as the reverse complement.
CTAGCTAACTAATTTTACTAGCTAAAATAAAATAAAAGGATAGCTAGTTATGTTTAGGCAAGTAACGAATCACTTGCCATAATGCAACACCCTTCAAACTGTCCTGTTATGTAGAAAGAACTGGCTTGTTGGTGAATCTGTCAAAGCACATTGTAGCCTGCCAACCAGTGGCTCAGTTGTACAGATGCACTGTATTCTAACAGCATCAAGTTTAAAGCATGCATAGAGTAGGAGCACAGGTGTTTTACACAATGTAGCTCAAGATCTAAGCATCCACTTGCTTAGAGGTCAGCTTGCGCTTTGCACACTGAGGATGCTGGCATTCAACTTCCTTGCTATGCACCAAACATGGCCTGAGGCTTGGAGGCCACGCAGTAGTTCCAGGTCCCAGACAGTAGCCCTGCTGGCCATGTTCGCAAGCCTTGCAGCCTTCCTTTTATAAGTAGGCGGTGAGTTTAGTTGAGAGTAGCTTGACATTGATCAGGAGTGTTGGGCACTAGTAGGAGCAGGTTTGGTTATTAGCCACAGAATAAAATAAAATATTATTAAGGCCTGATTTAAATGTGCTGGCAGTTTTAGCAGACCTTAGGTGTCCAGGAAGCTTGTTCCATAGGTGGGGAGCATAGAAACTACAAGCTGCTCCAGAGACCTTAGGGATCAGGACGCCTCAGACCTTATAAGTAAGTCAGTTATTTGGGTCTAAGGCCATTTATTGCTTTGTAAGCAAGTCATAGAATTTTAAAATCTATCCTTTGACACACTGGAAGCCAGTGGAGGGATTTAAGAACCGGAGTGATGTGCTTCACCTTCTTGGTGTTAGTGAGGACTCTGGCTGCTGCATTCTGGACAAGCTGCAGTTGTCTATTTGATTTTTTTAGTAAGTCCTGTGAAGACACTATTGCAATAGTCCAGCCTTGCTGCAGATAAATGCGTGAATACGTTTTTCTGCATCTTATTTAGACAAACATCTTTTTAATTCTGGCTATATTTTTAAAGTGGTAGTAGGCTGATTTGATCATTGTTCTTATGTGGGAATTGAAATTTAGGTCTGAGTCCATTATAACACTAAGATTTCTGGCTTGATGAGTGGGCTTTAATTTCGTGGAGTCAAGATGAGCACTGACTTTTAATCTTTCATGTTTGGGGCCAAAAACAATTATTTCACTTTTATCTGCGTTTAGTTGTAGGAAATTCTGACACATCCACTCATTGATGTGTTTGATGCATTTATTTAGCAAATGTAAGGGACTGTAGCCATGTGGAGATACTGTTATGTAGAGTTGTGTGCCATCTGCATAGGTGTGATGCGAGATGTTGTAAGATTCAATGATCTGAGCAAGAGGAAACCTATAAATGTTAAAGAGCAGGTCCAAGAATGGACCCTTGAGGTACCCCACATATATTTTTGTTCGCTCAGATTTAAAATGACCAATTGACAAAGTAATCAATATCCTGTAAGTAAGAATTGAACCAGTTTAACACCATGCCACACTGTCCCACGTACTTTTCTAATCTGTCCATCAATATTTCAACAGTATCCAATGTAGCACTGAGATCTGATAAAATTAGAACAGAGATTGTCTTACGTGAAGGCACAGGTGACAGACAAGATTTGCCAGAGATGAGTTACAGATTTTCTGTCTGATCTTTACTATTTCCTCTGTAAAAGAGGATGCAAAGTCATAGCATGATTTGGAGGATAGCAGTTCAGGGGGGACTGACGCTGAGGGGTTAGTCTGTTGACAACAGTGAATAAAGTTTGTGCATTACTGTTATTTTTGTTAATAATCTCAGAGAAAAAAAGATTGCCTTGCCCTTTTTAATTCAAAGTTGTAAATGTGCAGTCTCTTTAAAAATACCATAGTGCACCCGGAGTTTGGTTTTACGCCACCTGCATTCTGCCTTTCTACGCTCTTTTATGCATTTTCACCAGTGTCACCTACCACTTACCATACCATTTTAGTCTTCAAGGGGGCAATGGCATATAATGGAAGTTTGGGGGAGCTGATTCAATAAGGGGTGCTGCACTGTTATTTTCACTTAGCCACGTTTCAGTTAATATAAAATCAAGACTTTCTTTTATACTAAAAATCATTGATAAGCAGCGACTTACCAGCCAGAAACCTAATATCTAATAACGCTAACTTTAAAGTACTAAAATCATTGTCAGAGGCTGACTGTGGCTGGCGTGCATCGGGAATCAAATTGGAGACAGTAGCTGTGCACTTTAGGTAAACTTCTTCTGATACTGGTCAACAGTACTGGAATGGCAGACATTGTAGTTAGCACTCCTGACCACAATCGCGGTGCTTGGCCAGGATGCTGGGAATCTTTCCCATGATACCAGCAACTTTAGCGGCAGGAAAGCAGAAAGTCACTGCAGACTTTTTCTTTACATTCCTGATAGTAGAGTCTCCAATAATGATGGTTGGTGGGGAAGATACAGGCAAGTACACAGCATGTGTGTGTGTGTGATACAGGTGGAGAGGGAAGGGCGAGGAGGATTAGGCAGGATGGTGACATAACGACGTAAGTGGATACGTGACGCAAGGGTTCAAAATGGCAGATGAGCGCGCAAGAGTTGAACAATGAGAACGAGAGCACAATGGAAACTGGAATCTACCAGTCTGTACCACCAGGTGGTGTCTTTAATGTTAAAAGGGTCTTAAAGGTCCCATATTCTGCTCATTTTAAAGTTCATACCTGTATTTGGAGGTGAGGAGAACAGGTTTACATGGTCTAAAAACACACTATTCTTCTCTTAGCAGACGTGGCTGCTGGAGCTGTTTTCATCCTCTGCTTTAGAAGAACATAAAATTCTGCTGTTTACACATCTTCGTGTTGCTAGGAATTGGTGGTAGTAAGGAAATTCTGAGGTTTTGGGGGACACAGACAGTCGCCCTGCTTAAGGGCTGGAGGAGGTCACATGATCAACAGATCCCCTTAAGACATCATAAGGGGAGCCAAAACCAAATGGTTTTCTAAGAGGTGGAGCAGGAGAAAAAGACTCATAGTCTGACAGTCTGTAGACACATCAGAGACACATGTTTATGTTAAAGTATGTGACCTTTAACTGCCACAGAAATGCATTGTAACCATTTATTTTATCACTCAGCGACCTGACCTGTGAACTCTGTTTCCCCGGTGGTGGCGCTGGTCCTTTAACTGATAAAATAATGTTTACTAGCTCTTCACATGTTGGTTGTTAACACTACAAAACCCACAGCGTGGGATACCACAGGGAATGCATAAAAAAAAAAAAAAACTAGCAACAGAGTCTTCACAAACAGTTAAAAACTTACAACAACACACAAGAGAGTCTTTGTTCTGTTATGCAGGACCAAACTGGCTGAACCCACAATGCAGACACAGAACAACTGGGTGTTTGGGAGACAGATGGGTTTATTTACACCAACAGATAGGAGCAAGGTTGGGGAAAAGGGTCTAGCGGGAAGCAGGACCGGGGTGGGGACCATCACAAGAAGTCTTGGAGAATGGAGCCTGGAGTGGTGATCTGGGCTGGGCTTATGTAGGCAGGGAAGGAGTGGGTGGCTCGATTGGAGATTGGTGTCAGATGTGTGTGAATTGCAGGTGTGTGTGCGCAGTGACCTGGAGTGACCTCTGCTCAGGTGGCAGGTAGAGGGAGACAGCACGGGAGGGAGAAAGAGCAGGGGAGACAGAAACCAACAGGATCCTAACACGTTTGCATTGCTTTGTGAGCAAACCCTAAACAGAGTTTGGTCCAGCTCAGATAGCGGTGAGGGTCCATTAGGCCGCCGCATCAGTGGAGTTAACGGCATGCTGATTCTCATGTGGCAGTGTGGGAACAGCAGGAGTCGGCTGCGAGTGAAAGAGAGCGGGGCGTAGAAGTTATCCCTCTCTTTCCTCAAGTGAACTGTCTCTCCCTTCTGCAGGTAAACTGGGGGGAAGCTGCGAGTTGTTCTGTGGTTTCCTGGGGATCCCAACGTGTCCAGTGAGGGACACATGAAGAGAGGAGAAAAACAAAAAAGAAATATGAAATAAGAACAAGACAGACGGTCACTCATCCAGCGAGTGTGGGGATCTGTTACCTAGGCTTTAAGGGTACGGTCGTCTCATCAGCAAACACCTCCTGCACCTCTGGCACTGGTTTTGTATTCTTAGTGACATCATAACCGCCCTACTGGGTTCTTCCTGGACTCTGGTGGGCTTCTTCCAATGAGACCCCAGGATATGAATCCCAACCAACCCTCCCACCCAGTTGAGGTTTGCAATGTCCGGTGGAATTTTGGCACCTGTTTCTTTGTTTCAGGCTTTGGAATTTACATGTAGACCTTTCTTTGTCCTCCTACGTGGTGAGGACCCAACAGGAGTATGGAAAAGAACTACTGGCCTCTTTACTACACAGTTCAAACAAAGTAGTTAAAACAATTTTTCCCAAATTTCAGTTTTGCTGACCTACTTTGGATGTTATGAGTCCATTACATGACCCTGACCTTGATCGTCATGGTAACAATAATAAACAGATCCTATGGATCGTGGTCACAGTATACCTGGCTGTGGTTCACTCTGCCATGGATCGCTGCTGTGAATCGTCTGCCGTTGCCACTTTGTAATGATATTAGTCATGTTAGTAGTTGCATTCATAGCGAGTCAATGGGCAAAGATTCATGCGCCCCTGGACAGATATACATGTCCTATCACTGACTTTACACAAAATTAAACATTGTAATCAACATTTTAATACAGACTATAGATTGTATGAGATACCTATGTAATATTTACCTTAAATTCAAAATTGTTCTTAATTTCAGTGGATGGAACAATGTCAGTGGATGATTTCCATTGACATTGTTTTTGTGGTTGTAACAACAATAATGATCTACTGTGCCAAGGAGGTAAAGTAGGACCATGCTCACATCTATGCTCCTGATAACTGCCGTTTAATGGGCTGTTAACGCTGGAATCTTTGTTTGTTTCCATTACTGAACCCTGCAGGTATATTTAGAGTATTAAATATTTAGAGTATGAATTATTTATCCTTTCATCTGAAATGGCAAAAAGTTACTCCCTTGTTGCGTATATTCTTATTTTTTTCTTATTTATCACTGTACACTCCAGTAGGAAACACATTAGTACCTGATCCATACAACTAAATCAAGTATTGACAAATCATTTTAAAAATAGTTTTAAAACTGCACTTTGAATCTATGAAATTCTTCTCCAGCCAGATTGACACACTGCAAAAATCCTCCCAGGTCACATGATCTGCGTATGAACCCCATCGTATATGCATAATTCATGTCTTACCCTAAGCATCCATTAGGCCTTGTCGTGCAGTATGTGAACATCACTCCAGCAGATGAAGCTGCTTTTTATGTCTGCAGGAAAGCATTTATTTTGTGGTGGTGCAGCCACTTAGAGGGTAAATGGGAGAGGAAGAGGGTGTTAAAAGAAAAAGGGGGGCATTTGATGGAGTTACAGTCATTTGGGTGTCTCAGACTGAGCTAATATTGGCCTAGCTGCTTATTGACAGCATGCGCCGACTGTGTAAGTCTGTCCCCGGCTTATTTGAGGTTTGACTCTGTTTCAGCATCTCTCTTGCCAACACACAGATACTCAGTCATGCTACCCGCTTTTGTTATTGTCATCGTCAATGGTGTGTGTCAGATATCTGAGCTTATGGACTCCTACAGGGTTCCTTGCTGATGTTTGGCCCTTGAGCCCTGCAAAGGAAAGTGGACACAGTAATCGATTTGTTTGAGGCTTGAACGTGCTGCTGGGTTTTTTACTGTCCTCAGAGGCCATGTGTGTGTGTGTGTGTGTGTGTGTGTGTGTGTGTGCGCGCGTGAGACTGTCTGCCTGAGAAATTGTGTATTTGCTGAATAAAAAAAAATGGCATGAATGTTTTTTTCTTCACAACACTTTGGACGTCATGGGAAAGAGTCCAGAAATCATGTGGCAGCCACCACAAAGCCTTTATAGCTGTGAGTGGACGAAACACCTCTCCAATCAACTCTAATTCATAGTAGAGCATTTTCTGGGCAAAACAGCCATATTCATTGTCATATCCTTGTGCAGTATGAAGGGTGATCAGGTCGGCCGACACTGAATGTTACTGCTGAGTGTTGAGCTTTTATCCTCCTACGTGCTTTAACCTTGTTGTTAGCTGTGCAGCCAACCCTCTGCTAATGTAGCGCTAAGTTAGCAGCCTCGCTAATGAAGAAAAATGTTGCAAGTGGATCAGTGACTTTTAGGATTAGATAAAGGTTCCAAGGATCTGCATTAGCAACATTAGCCTGGCAAACAACATCCTAAAAAGGCTCTTAAGGCCAGTACACGCTCCGCAAGAACAGAGCTCCCAGGGCTGCGAGAAAAAAATGACGTCATTCTTTTCTCGCTTGTTCTCGACACATCATCTGGGCTAGGCTTGTCACGATAACAAATTTTGCTGGACGATAAATTGTCCCAGAAATTATTGCGATAAACGATAATATTGCCATTTTGGTATAATAATGCAAGTACACCCTTTTAAAGATGAATAAACATTTATTTCTTAAGAATATTTAAAATTGGAATTATATTATGAAAAAATACATTGTAAATATCCAAAATAAATAATCAAAACAACCAAAAACAATAAATAAAATGGACTGTCAGTCTCTGTTAACAAAAAGTGCACTTGAATAAAAACCACTCACAACTGAAACAATAAATAAAGTATGAAGTGTCTGTAAACAAAATTGTACTTCAATATATATTAAACATTAGGCTCAGACATTAAGATATTTAACAGGCAAAACTGCCAATCCAGTTAGGACCTTTGTAAACAAAAAATGCACTTGAATAAAAACCACACACAACCAAAAGCAATATATAAAATAGACCCTGTTGCTGATAAGAAAAAAAAACTTGAATAAAAACCACACACAACTATAGGCTAAAGTATAAAGTCTGACGGCCCCTCTGCCTCTTTCGTAGACGTTTTTTTTTCCCAGTTGGGAAAACTGCAATGGGTGGTTGTGTTTGAGGTGAAGGTGCATGTTTGTTGTGTTGCTGCATTTAGCATGAACTGTTTTAAAACAAATGCGACATACCGGCTCAGTTATGTTTTGTATTTCACCGCGGTCATTTGGCTTAAATCCAAAGTGTTCCCACACGTCAAGCTGTTGCTTTCGGCTTAGAGACCAATTCCACAGTTATTTATTCCTCCAAATCTCTCCCTCTACTCCTCACAGGGCTCTCATGCTGTACCCTGTGGTGCGCCAGGTGCCCCGCCTCCCCACACAGAGACAGAGTGACTGACAGGAGGGTTCACTCCTCATTACTCTAAGGAACCGAGAGGAGTCAGTCGAGACGGATGCAGCGAAGTTAACTCGTTATCCAGTGTCTTTGGTAAATGAAAACTTATCGAGCTCATTTTTAATTATCGTGCAATTAATTGATTTATTGATTATCACGACAGGCCTAATCTGGGCAGAACTTTTTTCTTGTGCGGTGTCCGAGAACTATTGTGTGATTGGTCAGAAATTGGAAGTGGGCGTGGTTAATGCAGAAAAGAGGAAATGTTGTCATTCCCTGTGATGACGTCCCAGGAGTTCTGCACTTGAGTTTCTCGTGAAGTATGAAATGTCCTGGCCAGAACGAACTTTGTTCTTGCTCTTGCCACCTCGAGAAAACAAACACATTTCTCTGTTCTTCTCTTCTCTTCTCTGTTCGGGCTATTGACAGATTTGTTGCCTTCAACTCAACTGAAATGTTCCCAAATCATGTTTCAACAGGATCTCAAAGATTTGTGCAAAATGCACTTGACAGACCGATCACCAATTCATTAACCTCTCAAGCCAGCTTTTCCATCAAACCCATAGCAAAACATGTTTCCATACTGCTTGACAACATATTCTGTCTGTTCCTGTTCCAACACAAGCTCTATGATGCTTATCCACTATTCAAATATTAAAACTCAAGATGCCATGCACCATTACATCAAATGGAATTATTGCTGAGGTCTGGTGCATTATTTAATATTCGCCAAACTTTTTCCCCCCCAAACTTGGCCCGACATAAAAGTTTCTTTAGACACTACGATGTCCACTGAAATCTAAAATAAAGTTGTGTTGGTTTAAATTGGTGATGTGCAGAGCAGTTCTTTTCACTGTCCTGAATCAGTTCATCAGAAACATTCATTCAAAAGATTCATTCACTTGACTTTTTCAGAGCTGGCTAGAGCTGTGAGTGTGTATTCCCACTTACTGAACTGAAACTCAGCCAAAAAGGCAAGTGCAAGTTTGTGTAAGTTTGGGTAGAGTAGTTTTTGCCTCTCCCAGTACTCCAGAGGGTTTTCCAGTCTTCCTATATTTGGCTCTGAAAGGTACCGCTGGACCTCCACAGTGGCATCTGCAGTGACATTTTGAGACCTCCTTGCCTCCATGACACCGGTGTCTAAACAACGCCACAGTTTGCTACCTAAGAGGAAACCACAGATCATGTTAGTAAGTGTTCTCATAGGAATAACTGATGTAAAATGTAAAATAATAGATTACCTCCAGTGACATCATGAGAGGTAGAAGCCTGGGGGATTTCCTCTCTGCTTTGTTGTGCCCTTATAATGGTAGCACACTCTGAGGTCAGTCGCTTTATAGCTTCGGTGGCTTTTGTTTGACTGAAAAATCCAATAACTTGAAATCGGGGGTCCAGGAGTGTAGCAAGGGACATGATGCTCATCGACTGCAAAGTATAAAGCTTCCGTAGTTGCCTGATGAGCTGGTCTCCCATTTCCAATGCCACTGCAGGTGCCGGCTTTGCTATTTCCTCCTGAAGGTTTTGCTCCAGCATTTTCATTAGGGGGACAACTTTGGAGGCAGACACATTTTCCTCGGCCGACAGCTCTACAGTGGCATCATAAAAGGGAGACCGCAAAGAAAGGCACCCTCCAACAATGTTGAACTCATCTGAAGTGATCATGGGCATGTCATGTTGCAGCCCAGCTAACGCTGCTCCGACTGGCTCCCTTAGCTCCACCAAACGTTGCAGCATCAAATATGTGCTGTTCCATCTGGTCTCCACTTCTTGCATTAGCTTCATTTTTGCCATCCCCAGATGAAGCTGCACTTGTGTAAGCTTCTCCTTTAAAGATACAGATGAGTAGGCCATTAAATCACTGCAGCAGGAACACAGACAAACTATTAGTGTTATTATAAATTGGAATAAAGGGAATGACCATACCTTAGCAGTGGTGCTGCTTCTAAAGAAGCCAACCAGTTTCCATGCTTTGGCCTGGATGCCAGAGAGCACAGGGAGCCCAGAGAGTTCTGCTCAAGTGCCTTCTTCACTATCAGATTTAGTGTGTGTGCAATGCAAATATGGTGCCGAAGCTTCAGCTCTCTCACACACGCAACCATATTCAATTCAATTCAATTCAATTTATTTTGTATAGCCCTTTATCACAACAGAGTGTCTCACAGTGCTTTACAAAGTTCACTGAAATAAACAAGAAGTGTAAGCGAACAAACAATCTAATAAAGAGTCTAGCAGTCGATGAGGCGCCATCAGTGACCGTACATGTCACCTTATTAGTGATTCCCCATTCCTCCATCAGGGAGGCTTTCACACGAGCTATATTTTCAGCAGTGTGTGATTGGGGGAATGCCTGCACTCCCAACAGCACTGAGCTGAGCCTGGTTTTCTCACCCACAAAATGGCATGTTACAGCCAGGTAGGCATCCATGTTGATGGATGTCCACATGTCAGAAGTAAGGCTAACAGCAGCCACCTTTTCAACTTTAGTCTTAGCCTTCTCCTTTGCTGACTCGTACTTGGCCTGCACCATGGCCTTCAGAGCCTAAAGGGAAAAAAATATATAATGCTGAATTTGTTTGAATTGTGAGACATACAATTAAGTACTCATTTGTTTCATGCATGCACCCATACATACCTGCCTTGTTTCCAGATTTGAGAAAAATAAATTTAAGTTGCACCAAATCTGTATGTCAATATTAATGCACTCATTTTGTAATGAATTTGAAATAAGTGAAATCAATTAACGCATTGAAAAAAGCAATTAATGTAGCAGCATTTTGCTAATTTTGTCACAGCAACTTATGTGAATAACAGCACTGTGCTTAATTCTTTGCATTTATCCCCACAGCATAGATCAATGGTCAGAGTCTGAGCCTTTATACTGTATGACCCGTTGTCTTTCCTCACATTCGCATTCCTTCCCCCCTCCCTCTCTGCTGTCTGGAACTGAGTCAAAAGCGGCAGCACCTTTTTCCTTGTCGATAAGCTTCCAGCTCATTGGTAAGCATCAAGAAGGGGCCAGCTGGATGTTATTACGGCTAATGAGGACTCACAACTGGGAGCTAGGTCTCAGAGTATATCTGAAATTATAATGGATTACAGCCAAATGATATCAGGCAATACTAAGATACCAGAAAGGCTTGTCATGAAGGGATTCCCCAAGTTAAACACATCAGGTACCACATAACCCAAAGAGCTGCACAGAAATGGAGAAAACAGCTCTATAACCTGTGTGCTGCACAGAACACAACGGTGCACCCATTTCCTCTTGCAACACCCTGCACAAGATGAAATATTATCCTTCATCTCTGAATAAAGGAACGAGTGTTGCTGTGTTTATTTTTTAATCTAAAAGAGCAACAGATTATCACACACTTTGAATTTGTCCATCTTCTTTCCAAAATTTGTAGTACGTTGTCAGCAGGTTTTCAACAAACCACTTTGTAACTTGATTGAATTCTCCATCATACCAGCATTCTGTATTTTCCAGAAGAATCTAAGTTGTCGGAAGCAGAGGCTGACATGGCAGCACATTTTATGCATGCCAGAACAGGTGGTGCACGAGGCAACCTAACAAGTGGCCCCTAGCCAAAACGAGGCTGGAAAGAGCCTCCCTATGCTGTGTTACAGTAATCATGGAACATATCTCTGAGCACTGTTTGGCTGCAATCAAAATATACTTTGTAGGATGAGGAAGCAGAAATCGAAATATCTCGCAAGCATTAACTTCAACTGTTTAATGGCTGGAACATTGCAGTTCTGCTAAATCATTATGGAAAATATTAGAGCAGCCATTTGTTGTCACAGTTGACAAGTAGGTGGATAAAAGGTGCAAACAAAGGCAGCATGATATTTATGAGAAAGCTGAAAACATTAATGAGATTGTGCAAATTGCAGTACTTAATGCATCACACAAAAGATCCACCTCCACCTGTCAGTGGATCACCAGCTTTTTGACTGACAGGAGGCAGCAGGTGAGGCTGGGGAGCACCACATCCAGCACCCGGACCATCAGCACTGGCACCCCCCAGGGCTGCGTCCTCTCCCCACTGCTCTTCTCCCTCTACACCAACGACTGCACCTCAGGGAACTCTTCGTGAAACTCCTGAAGTATGCTGATGACACCACGGTAATCTGTCTGATCCAGGACGGAGACGAGTCAGCATACAGGAGACAGGAGGTGGAACAGCTGGTCCACTAGTGCAGTCAGAACCACCTGGAGCTGAACCCGCTGACAGTGGACTTCAGGAGAAATGCCCCGACACCTGCCCCCCTCACCATCCTCAACAGCACAGTGTCTACTGCGGACCCCTTCAAGTTTCTGGGATCCACAATTTCCCGGGACCTGAAGTGGACTCAGCACATAGACTCTGTCTGGAAAAAGGCCCAGCGGAGGTTGTACTTCCTGCGACAGCTCAGGAAGTTTAACCTGCCACAGGAGGTGCTGATCACCCTCTACTCCGCCATCATCCAGGCTGTTCTCTGCACCTCCATCACTGTCTGGTTTGGATCGGCCACCAAGCAGGACAGGCACAGACTGCAAAGGACAATCAGGTCTGCAGAGAGGATAATTGGGGCCGATCTGCCCTCCATCCAGGACTTGTACCTGTCCAGGGTCAGGAGGAGGGCAGGTAACATCTCTGCAGACCCCTCACACCCCGCACATAAACTCTTCAAACTCCTCCCGTCTGGTAGGCGCTACAGATCACTGTACACCAAAACCACCAGACACAGAGACAGTTTCTTCCCCCAGGCCGTCACGCTGATGAACTCGCACTAGCCTCAGAGTCTCAGGATCCACTGTGCAATAGTTCCACCCCCCTGCACATTTGCAACATTTTTGCACTACTTTTTTGCACTGCAATTTCTGCACTACACCTACCTCTATTGTACATACTGTTGTTGTTGAAGAGTTATATATTGTTTATACTGCCCTGTATTCTTTTCCTACTGTTTACTTCCTCACTGTACAGAGAGTCAAGCTTCACCGAGTCAAATTCCTTGTTTGCCTATTCAAACTTGGCCTTTAAAGTTGATTTGATTTGATTTGATTTGACAGACAAGACATAGAATGCTTAGCTGATCCTTCTGCACACCAAGCTTAATTTCTTTTCATACAAATTGTCTGCGTGTCTTCATTTACATCTCCTTTGTGATTTTACAGAAGATAACGTTTATTAGACCTAGATTTACCTGCCAGTACTTCAGAATGAGTCCTTAATATTTAATATAACACTCAGTATATTCCCTCTGTGAAAACCACTAAAAAACTACTCTGAGCTTTACATATAAATAATGCAAAACATATGACGACAGCATTTCTATTTTAATCAGGCGAGCATGGAGATGTCCAGCTGCTTTGAGAGAGACAAGAGGGGAGGGGGGCCTTGAGGAAATACCCTGTTCAAAACACAATCACAGCTCTGAGACACCAGCACCTGCTCTGTTACTGCACCTGATGGTGTGCCAGACAGCCCGGCTCAGCTAAAACTGACTGATGGCATGGCCCAGCATTGACTAAAAGGAACGTTCATTACATGAAGGTCAAATTCATTGTGAGGAAATGGACAGAAACTGCAGTTGATGAGTCAAATAATTTTAACAGAAAGGAAAAACTCACATGGAGACACACAGAATTAGTGCCTCAGATGTTGTACCTGGAATCTGCTGCACCCACTCTCCCAGTCTGTGGGTCACAGCCCCCAGTGCTCTGATCACCACCTGCCTTTACTCCCCACATCTTTTCTAGCTCCTCTTTCAGCGTTTGGTATTTTTCAAGCTTCTCATGTTCCTTCTTTCTGATGTTGCTGTCGCTCGCTACATCTGTCACCACTGCTTTTTCTGTTGTTTGTCAATCAACATGATTGGGGTCAATAGGTTGGTTTAGCCATCACCGGCTTATCAGTCTGGATCCGGAAGTCCCACAGGGTCTTAGCCCGGTCATTCTCAATCACTTTGGGTGGTGTACAGTCCTGTCATCATTATTGGCACCCATGAAATTTAAGTACATAATGTAGATCGCAAAGGTAGTGCAGGTAGATCGCGTGACATTTAAAAAAAAAAAAAAAGATTTTAGTCTCACCTATCATCTCTAATTAGGACTAAGCAGTTTAGAAAATAAATGAATGTCTGTATCCTCTCTACGGCGTTTGTGACTTGATTGCCGTACAGGAGTGCCAGTCTGAGATCTCTTCTCTGCTACGGGTCACAGGCAGGGACATGAGCGGTCAAACACACTAGCTACTGCAAAACTCCAGCGAGCGAAGTGACCTAGTTCGCCTTCCAATGCATATCTACTAAAGAAGGGATACTCTGGGATGGGGAATAGGATAGGAAGGGATATTGGACCCCATTCAGTGCAAGTCATCAGAGGAAGGTAGTGAGAGGCAATACTGATGGTTCCATCACTGTTTGTTACTGCTGTCAGTGTTTATGTGTGATACCAAGGGTTCCATTAGCTGCAGTTATACAGTGTACGCCAACATGTATTGTGTATATAAAGTATACTCGGTATATATATATAAATAAATATATGTTTAGCATTTTTAATGTAGGTAGATCATTTTGACCTGGTCATTTGACCTGGTCAGTAGCTCGCAAGCCGAACAAGTGTGGGCACCCCTGCTCTGGACTGATGAGTCTGATTGGCCCCACAGAGCCTTGATCTCAACAGCATTGAGTCTGTCTGGGATTACATGAAAGTAATTTTATATATGATATATATAAAATGATATCAGACATTATAAAGCATTACAGTTTGTGCTTATGGCTTTGGTGTATGATAGGACTCTTCATAAAGGAAGGCAGATAATTCTATTGCTGACAGCTGCTGCTAAGTACGGTATAGATCGAGACATCTGTCTCACGGTGATGATGCGGGCGGCCAGGACTGATGATGCATGTCGATGGCAGGTAGGTAATACAGCTGGATGAGGTAGCTAATGCAGCTTGTAAAGTGCCAGATATATGGATAGCTTTCCCTGGCTGCCCCAAGGTTGCTAAAGTTGTTCTTCCTGACCAATGAGCTGTGCACATGGTCATTAAGCCTTTGAACCCCTTCCATGTCTCCCTCTTCGCCCTCTATCACTCCTTTCTTTCCTTCTTTATTTTCTTTTAATCTAAATTTCCTTTCCTTCATTGATCAACCTTTCTCTGTTTTCATATAAATGTTTCCATCTCCATCTCATCTCTTCACCATCTATCTCCTTCCATGTCTAAAAATAGATGGCATCTGGATAATAGTCCCCTTCCACTTCACTCCCTTCACCTGATTTATGCCAGTAACCAAAGTGGACTGCCAGCACAGAGGCTGAGCAGAATACCAGATCTCACAGTTTGGAACCTAATAATCATTTAATGCATGGTCAGCTGGTGAATGGAGCATGACGCCATCTGAGGGTTACAAGGTATCAAGGTCATTCGGAGTTGATTAGCAGCCAATGAGCAGTGTCACTCAGTGAGAGGTCACCTAAAGGCTGCTTTTGCTGACAAACATAAATGTTGCCAGGCCTTTAAATTAGCAGCACTGAACACTGGATCAGCCCCAAAATACTGGTTTTTGGTTATTGCCAAAAAACTAAATGTATCTCAAATAACTCGCTGACAAGTAAATATCCGTCCCTCCTTAACTTTTCTTCCTTAGACCTTTACCTACTTAGCCGACCTTGTTCCTTTATTGTTCTGATTGAGTCTCACTGTTCTCATTAGCAGCAGGCAGTTCTGATAGATCCCGAGCCATAATTCAAAAACCCCTATAGTCCGAAAAATGTACCATTGGACTGAAAGCCCATTTGTCCAACTGCCATTATCTAAACCTAATTCCCTAACCCCACAGAAACTTAACCACTAACAACAATATGTGCAATGTAGCCTGACCTTGCAGCCTACATCCAATGACTCAGTGTGCACACCAAGTGAGATATACTTATCATGATTTTATTCCAACTCTGAATATTTGTCTGCAACCGTACAATCATCTGAAATGTCCCTTAGTGTAATGCTAGAAAGAGTCTTTCAGATTCAGCATAGGATAGGATAACAGATATGTTTTGGATCATATTTCCGGTTGCTGAATGATAGGCCATCAGAACAACGGACATAAACGCTGCTGCAAATGAATACTAGTTCAGCGCCTGCTGGGTGAGTAAGTAAGCCAGTGTTTATGTAGTGATAATACATTAGTGTTAATGTATTAGCACCAAGTAGTCTCAGAGATCGTACAACATACAAGGAACTCCAATTTTTTGTTCTCCTCCTGATCTTTCTCCTTGTTGTCTATGTATTCTTGAAGCATCCGACTTCTGTCCAATACTATCTTTGTGTGGCGAGCGGAGGGTCAGGAAAACAAAGAAATAGTCGTTCTTACTCTACTTCTAACAAATCAAGTTGCCAGACAACGCCACTTTGGGATCTCAGCCCAAAGAACTGAATGACGCACCTTTAAAGGCGCACAAGGTCCATTCACTGTGTTCCAATCTCAAAAAAAAAAAAAAGTTTTATTAACAGAATTTTATTAAAATGATATAAAAACACACCATTCACACGGGGATTAAACTAGGGGACTAAATTAAAGCTGAGGATACCGGTGCACGAGCTGATGGAGCGGTGAATCCCAACAAAAACAAAAAAAGAGAAGACACCCAGCTGTGACAGTCACACACACACACACGTGAAGGATACCCGAATCCCAGGGACACAGCACACAAAAGGGGATCCCACCACCAGACCACCGGACCTCAGCAACTAAAACAAAGGAACACACACACACACAGGTTAGTGGGGTTACAATAATCCAACAGAACAACAAACAATATACAAGAACTTGGAAACAAATAAATGGCAGCAGAAATCAATTAAATTAAACAAAACTACCGGTTGCCAAATATAAATTACTCAAAATACAAAGAAAAATAAACAAGGTAAGAAACAAGAAAAACTCTGCCCAAATGACATATCTAAACAAATAAATCTAAATATAAAAATAATCAATACAACAAATCAAGACAACTGAGCAGGGCAATGAAAACAAAAATGCAACCCACACTCCCAACAAACAGACTTTAAAAGGGCTCCAATCAAGCCAGTCAATTAACAGTCAGCACACCAGAGTACCACGCAATACTTGCGAGTGATGTAAGCCAGGGGAAAAGCAATTGTCTTAAGAAGGCAGGTCCACAGCTGGTGAAGTAGAACCTCTCCACCAGACGGATGATGGAAATCGGCGCGTTATAGCGGACACGCCGAGGAAACTCACTGACGCCGATCCACACAACGCAGGTCCCCACAAAGGGCCCTGCAGTACAACACAGCAATTAATAATAACCCACAGGCCTACACAGAAGGTGAGCAGACTAGCCGCCTTACCTGCCCGATGCGAGCGTGGTGGAGCTGGCAGTGACGCAACCAACCAGGAAGCAGAGAGGGAGAGCCAGCAGGGGGGAAATCCACCCCTTAAATAGCCATGGCGCCGTCAATGGTTGGCTATGGTGCTGCCAATTGGCACCGTCAGAGTATAATAACGGCAACACAATTTCTATGCTGCTACATTTGCATCAAGTTGCATTGTGCGCATTGCTGAATGCTTCAGACCTTTTGAGAAACATCAAGAACACAAATAATTTTGTCAAATTTGTTTAAATTGTTACTATTGTGTTCCACTTCCTTCCAGTGACCTTGCAGCACAGGACTAAATGAAACTGTAAGAGAAGATGACTTGTTAAACACATCTGCTTCTACATTTCCGTCACATTTTCGCGTCTTTGTGTAATTACAACGAGAAACGAGGAGAACATTTAAGTGAATAAAAGCATTTTGTTGCATGCAGGATACATTTCACAATGACCAAACTCTGCATAGATTAGATGAAACATATTCTCTGAATAATTTCAAATGTTCCAAAACTTTTAAACACATCAACGTTTGTCAAACAGCAATTCACAAATGTACTTACATCAAAAGCATATGGAACGCATTTTCCATTGCGCTGAATAATGTCATTGATGTCAAGAGCTGCCTAATCTTCAGACCCTCTAAATCATCCCTCCTGACACGGCTGACAGTCTCTGGGGAGCTGGACTGTGTGAGTGATGTAGTGTTCAGTTAAAATCCACTGGTGCAGTGAGTCGTGAATACAGGAACGGGGGATTGTCTAGTAATTCATTGACAGGAGAAACATACACATGGTTCAACTGGCCCAGTCAATTCTCTGGAGAACAGCATGGGGCAGAATTAAGTTCAAAGGTCAAATGAGCGGTAGTGACCTTAAATTGACACACATCTAGAGATTGGCACTCCCATTGCTAATATAAGCATTTATGAAGCTCTGCTCTTGGCAAGTACTGCACTTGATGCCATAAATACTGTTTCTGGCATCAAGGTCCGTGGCTTACCAGCTGTAGCTCAGTTCCTCAGCTTCACCCACAAACCAGTTGTGCTCCCTAAAGTATGGCATTCTGTTGGAAATAGGTAAATAGATCAATAGTTATAGCAGTCACTCACTAATCACAGGCTCCATCATCTATGGCTCCCTCTGTGCATATGTCAAAGTGTCCTTGAGCAAGACACTGATGGTGAGGCCACTGCCATGCATGGTTGCTCGCTGTCATTGGTCTGCGTGAGTGAGTGTGATAAACTGTAAATCACTTAGGATAGAAGTGCTTTATACAATAAATGCGCCATTTTCAAAATCCACACTTGATCCACACACATAAAATAGTTTTGAATAATTTAAAGTCATTTGTTTGACCAAATGTTTTGTGGTGCAGTTTTACTTGTATTAAAAGAGCTTTCAGTTCATTCTGGGAGTCTGATCAGTTTGTTATCTTGTGTTTAGGTGAATTTTGGTACAAAGCTATTCTTTTAAAGTGTCCATTTAAGTGATGCTAAAATTTCAGGGCACATCTGTCATTCTGTTTCCAAAGCCAACCAGCGGATCCCATCCCATCTGTGGTCATTTCTACATTAAATCTAATATTTTAAGTGTGTCCTCATCACTGAAGCAATTGAAGTCGTTGTCAGTAGTGCAACAGATGTTTTGGTTTGTAGATAATCCAGGTGCATTTGAACAGGTGGCTGATCCCCTGTAAGCAGGTCAGTTTCTGCTCCGAGCTGAGATTTTTTTTAGTCACAGATGGTTTCAACCAAAAAAATTGGATTTCCATCAGAAGGTATCTGACAGTGGCGGACTCGTCTGCTGGGCAGGTGCGAAAAAACAATAAAAAGGGGGCACTCGCTGAATGCAGTGGGGCACAAAAGAGTCATGATGCATTTTTGGTGAAACATTTCAAAATCCTGATTAAAATTTAAATTGTTTTTATTATGCGACTCAGATTTTATAAGTACTATACCCGTGTAATAAAAACATGACCACAGGGAACTATTAACTCTCTAAGCATTTAGAGACGTGCAGAGGGCAACACATTTTCAGTATGTAGGGTAGCATTTATGGTATTGCATCTTATTTTGAGCACTGAGCTACCCCAGGGCACTTTAACACATTTTATCTACCACAGACATCCAAGAGCATCCTTTTGTGGTGTTTTTTTATACATCAGGATACAAGGTCAAAAGCACACAATTAAAAATTCAAATAATTAAAATGTGAAAAACACATTTGCAACAAAGTGAAATGCCAACGGAAAGAGGAAAAAAGAAAAGAAACGTCTCTGTTGCAGGTATTTTTCGGTATAATGCAGACTAGCGTGTTTTAACCAAAGAGCTGGAGCTCAAACATACTAAGAGAAGCGTTCACCATATAAGTGAGGCTGATTGCAGGTTACAGAGAAATCTCAGTTTCCTGCTTGTGCAAACCAGTCAGTTGTCATTTAAATGACAGCATTGTAATGTGATCAGCTAAGTGCTCCATTTTAATGTTTCAATACTCCAACACTGACACTGACAACACTAAGTACATATGGTATCATCTAGATTACACTTGCAAATTCCAAGGATCAGAATCCTCCATGTTTTTCTTTCCACACAGAATATGAGAAGCTGGTTGGCAGTGCAGCAGAGCAGCTGAGCGGTGGCCCCGTGTTCAGGAGGAGCTGTGCAGCTGAAATGACCTCACACTCTGACCTCTGTAGATGTGGGGAACAAAAAGAGAAGTATCAATAAACTATCACATTAAATCAGCATCTCCTTTACGCATTTGTTTGACTTCTCTTGAGGCTATGATGAACATGTGGGACACAATGACAGCCATCAATCACACGAATATACGTCGAAGCTGAAGGTGAAAGGTAGTTAGAGGCAGTGTAGTGCTTAAGATGTGCTTCAGTGCAGCACTTGAGACTTGAGTTGTCTAGACCATCACCCCCACCGGATGTCTGGTGGTACAGATTTAGGTTGTTTTGCTCTGTTTCCAGACATCTGGGTTGGCCATTAATAGACACTGCCCTTCTTTCTGAATCCTCAGCAGGGTCATGTGATTCCTGATCACAACCTCTAAACAGATCCAAGCGTCCCCATGTCGCCTAGAAAATAGGGCAGCAAAGGTGACTCCTCAATGACAAAATTATTATTGTGACTAATTGTCAGAAAGCAGGCAGCTTGTCATTTACTCTCTGGGAAACAGTAGCAATATTCCCACCAATGCTTTCACACTATTCACATTGATTGAAGATTTGTGGTGATAACACATGTTTATTAGCTAATAAACATGGATGTAAATAATGTTCATGTAAAAAATGTGAGAAGTATGAAACGTATGAAAAGAAATCCATCTGTCAGGCGTGTAGGATATGCACAATGCTTTTAGTAAGATATACTGGATGTAAACATACATTTGCTGTTTTCAAGAAGACTCCACATGACACCCTTAAAATAGGACCATGTAGCTTTTGCTGAACAGCAGCGATTGTAGCCACTGTAGCAATTATCAAATAATGACAAATACTAAAGCACGGTGTAACAGCACAAGGAGAGAATACTCAGGCTGGGGACACACGGCCTACCTTATGTCTGAGGACGGCTATCTGTGTGCATGTCTGTAGCCTGCCTGTCCGCCTAGTCCACAATGAATTTGCCTTTGATGGTCACAAATAATCACATATTTCACTTCATTACGTCATTAATGTTACATAAACAATAACAATAAATGAAGGGATTCTGGCCACAGAAACACTACAGGGCTTTTACTTTGAAAGGAAAACAGGAAGCATTTATTTAAAAATGTAATATATACACTACTCACAAAACATTAGGGATATTCGACTTTCAGGTGAAATATATGGAAAATGTAAAAAGTGAATGCTACAGTGATATTATATCATGACAGTAGGGCATTTAAGTAGAAGCATGCACTGGTAATTTTATTCATCTTAAACAATTTATTGAAAGAAAATCTACCAACAGTAGTAGGTAAACCACAACAAAACATTTTCAGTGTCTCAATAAATTGGGATGTGGCCAAAGGACGTCCACTCCTCTCCTTTCTGTGACTCTTCCAGTCTCTGTATCACTGTTCCAACCTCCTGATGACACTCTGTGACCCTCTAAGCTCAGTGAACACCTCCGTCTGAGGACTTCCTGTTTGAAGCCTCCAGTGTTGAGGTGCTGCTGATCAACTGTTAGGTGTCGTCTTGGTCTCATGATGTCAGAATGTGAACAGCAGGATGAGGAGGACTGTTTAAATACCAATTCTAACTGAAGCAGGAAATGTATTGGTGGATTCATGGATCAAACCTGTTGTGAATGTTGCTGTTAAGCTTCTTGTTAGAGAACAGCAGCTGGTGCAGAAAGTACTGAAACACTGAACAGTTGGACATGTGCATTCAAAGGTTTAGAGAAGGTCACATTAAGTTCACCTGGAAAGGTTAGAATGCATTTTAGCTTCATCCTGAAATTTCACCTGAAAGCTGAATATCCCTAACTTTTAGTGAGTAGTGTATATATATAGTTTATCTTCTTTACATCTGACTGTTAAACAGTTGTCATAACATATCAGTTTCAACTGTGTTTCTGCGGCAAACCGCGTGTTGTGGAAAAACTAGGCGAAACATCAGCTGTTGTATTTTACCTTTCCTGCAGTTGCATAGGCAAGTTTGAGTCCGCTAGCAACAGCAGCAAAACTCATTTGTTCAGCACTCAGTAATAGACAGAAATGATTGAAGAAAGTGGTACTCAACACCACTGGCCAACTCTGCAGGTAGACTCGGACCAACTCCTTAATAATTTCGTCAACAAGATAACTGTACAAAACACAAGCTATGGTGCCACTATCTCTGCATGTCAGCAAACTGACATGACTAACATTCCTGTTCTCACTAAACAGGAATGTTGAGTCTCTCAACTCAGTAATGTCAGTTAAATAGTAACTAGCTAACATCAACTTACATTAGCCATCAGAAGCTACTGCTAATACCAGACCAAGTAAGGGTGCAGCAGCAAAACTCCTGATAAATCCGACGTTTCCTCTTCTCTGTGTAGTCTAGCTTCAAAAGAGGAGAAGAAAATGGAGTCTAATTGAATTTAAAAAGTAATCTGTTTGCAAATCCTGCAGCCATATCAGTGGATCCAATCAATGCCAATGTGTGTGTTTTTTTTTCCAATAAATCTGTGTTAAATCTGCTGTCTGGGAAATCCAGCAGACACATTATGAAGAGCATTATGTCTCATGTCTGCGTTCCAAGTCCTTCTCCCCCCCACTCTTCACCTTCACTGGGTCCCAGGTGAAATGATGGCGGCTGTTACTTACCGCCCCATTCTCTATCAGCAGTTTATGAGAAGTAAAGGACATTATAGCATTTAATTAGCTGAATCAAAATTTCAAACAAATCATACTAATCCGGCCTGACATGATCTACTTTCTCCATGTCTCTGAGCACCAACACAATTATAACAGGAAAAAGAAATAAAGGATTACTACATGAACTAGAAGGCTCAAAAGCTGCTCGGCTGCATGGGGGAGTTTATCTTGGATCCATTTTAATGCCCCTTGTGTGATAGGCTACAATGGTGTGTATGGAGGGGTGGCGGGGGGGACAATTACCCTAGTCCTTTATCCTGATAGCACCCAAGTGTTCACTTCCACTCCGCTTCCACAGAGTTAAACACATTCACTCACACAGTAAGGTTCATTTTTCACCATTTTTGAAAATAACTGCAATTAAGAGTTTTTAATGAATTGCAACCAAGGCGGTAGGCCGTATGATCGAGGACAGATGTTATCTCCAGTAACATTACTGTCTTATTTTCTGGCAGTTAGAAACCGTTTTAAAACAGGACTATATGTACTGTAGCTCCTCGTAGGATTAAAAGATGGAAGGATGGACTTTTAATTCATGTTTATTCTCATTTATATTTCTAATGATAATAACACATTTTATTTATAATGCACTTTTCATTGCATAAAATCTCAAAGAGGAATATTTATCACATTAGTTATCATTAACTAATTAGTTAATCAGTTGTTATTTGTCAGTATGGTATTGTTAATGTGCAAAAAGCATCCACTGCCAACTGTACAGACTCATCCAGTCCTCCTTTTTAATACATCTAAAAGGTAATAGGGGGATACATGACTACCTCAGTGCTGATGAGCAGTGGGCATTTAATTGTATACTTCTGTGGTAGTGCTGATTAAAGTTTGGAGAAGTGTACATGTTACAGGATATATGACCATCTTCAGTACACCAACACACACAAGTTACAAAGCCCTGGGTCCCACAGGTGTTGTTCCCTGTAGACCTATACCTAGATTTCAGTTCCCAGGTTTGGTATGGAACATTGAAAGAATGAGGGAGGATTTGTACAGTGTGTACAACTTGCTCCAAAGATTAGAAATATGATAAGTCATCATTAGCAGTGAAAGTCACAAGTGACAGTATTATATATTGAGTGTATTGTGTCTGCCAATATGCTGTATTGTGCTTAATTATACTTAAAATAGACAGATTGTACATGTGGTGTTAGGCCTCTATGGATTTATAAATTTAATAATGGTGCAACTGGTCAGTCATCATGTAATTCTTACATTTCTATCAATGTTAGATTATTGCACAACACGCTTTACATTACATGCATAAATGATGCATCACAGTTTGTCAGTAACATTAAGACATTAGCTTTCTGTTGACTGAGTGTCCACCAGAAGGACTGCACCATGTTTGTCTTCAAACCTCACACACTGTTGTGTTTCTTATACCTTTGCATTTCGCTGACATATTCACAAACTATAGTTTAAGACAGGAGAACAAACATGGGAGTGAGGTTGCGGTTGACGAAGCGTCTGAGGAACATTAATGCTACCCAAGAAACGGATCTAATTATTCTCTATCACAGCTCAGCCATCGATTCAATCAACAGGATTGTTGGTGATTGATTTAATTAGCGTTTGCTTAATGTCTGGGAAGCACGCTTGCATGTAAATGAGTGTTTTGTTTTTCCTTTTGTTGTTCTTTTGTTCGTTTGACGAGGATCCCTCTGAAACTGAAGCTCTTCCTGAGCATGTATCCAGCTGCTTCTCAGGGAACAGTCTTGCATCCGTGCTATTCCTTACTGAGTTAATCACTTGGTGGTCTGAAGTGCAGGTGAAAGACAGTCTGAACAGACAGAAGTCTGAACAAGTTCATGCAGATTTAATATTAACCTTTGAGTTATTGAGATCCAGGATGTGCTAGGCCTCCACATGTGCCTGTTTAATGACAGAGGTCTTGGGTGCCCCGATCTGCATTGTCAAAAAGTTTAAAAAAAGATGGTATCTTTAACATAAGTATTTGTGTAATTGGTAAGTATGTATGTTTACTACATCTTTACCCTCATTAAGTTGGACAGTAGGATGTCTGCTAAAACTAGTTTTTAAACTATTTAGACTATTTAAGTCTGGCCGAAGTACAGAAAATAAGAAATATATTAGGGACAGTAGTGTGTGACTGGTCAGGATCAGCCTTTTAAATGCTAATAAGCACCGCTTAATGAAAACATGCAACATTTGTTCAATTCTGACTCAAACAGAATGAACTAAGAATGATGTTCACTTGACAGTTACAGTGGGGCAAAAAAGTGTTTAGTCAGCCACCAATTGTGCAAGTTCTCCCACTTAAAAAGATGAGAGAGTCCTGTAACTTTCATTATAGGTACACTTCAACTATGAGAGACAGAATGGGGGGAAAGAATCCAGGAAATCACATTGTAGGATTTTTAATGAATTAATTGGTAAATTCCTGGGTAAAATAAGTATTTGGTCACCTACAAACAAGCAAGATTTCTGGCTCTCACAGACCTGTAACTTCTTCTTTAAGAGGCTCCTCTGTCCTGCACTCGTTACCTGTATTAATGGCACCTGTTTGAACTCGTTATCAGTATAAAAGACACCTGTCCACAACCTCAAACAGTCACACTCCAAACTCCACTATGGTCAAGACCAAAGAACTGTCAAAGGACACCAGAAACAAACTTGTAGACCTGCACCAGGCTGGGAAGACTGAATCTGCAATAGGTAAGCAGCTTGGTGTGAAGAAATCAACTGTGGGAGCAATTATTAGAAAATGGAAGACATACAAGATCACTGATAATCTCCCTCCATCTGGGGCTCCACGCAAGATCTCACCCCGTGGGGTCAAAATGATCACAACAACAGTGAGCAAAAATCCCAGAACCACACGGGGGGACCTAGTGAATGACCTGCAGAGAGCTGGGACCAAAGTAACAAAGGCTACCATCAGTAACACACTACGCCGCCAGGGACTCAAATCCTGCAGTGCCAGACGTGTCCCCCTGCTTAAGCCAGTACATGTCCAGGCCCGTCTGAAGTTTGCTAGGGAGCATTTGGATGATCCAGAAGAGGATTGGGAGAATGTCATATGAAACCAAAGTAGAACTTTTTGGTAAAAACTCAACTTGTTGTGTTTGGAGGAGAAAGAATGCTGAGTTGCATCCAAAGAACACCATACCTACTGTGAAGCATGGGGGTGGAAACATCATGCTTTGGGGCTGTTTCTTCAAAGGGACCAGGACAGAAAACGTTTGACCTCTGTCATTGCCAACAAAGGGCACATAACAGTATAGAGATGAACTTTTGTTATTGACCAAATACTTATTTTCCACTATAATTTGCAAATAAATTCTTTAAAAAATTTCTGGATTTTTTTTTTTTTTCTCATTCTGTCTCTCATAGTTGAAGTGTACCTATGATGGAAATTACAGGCCTCTCTCATCTTTTTAAGTGGGAGAACTTGCACAATTGGTGGCTGACTAAATACTTTTTTGCCCCACTGTATAAGCCATGATGGCTTAAATGTTGTTTCCGATGGAAACATGAATCCCTGGGTGCCATGCGACTGTTCTGAGGACCCATTATTTTAAAACCTCAATAGACCAAATGATGTCTGTTTGGGTGGAAGCCTATTATCCATTAGCCCTTATCCAACCCCTAACCCCCAAACCCCACACAACCTTAACCACCAGCAACAACACAGCAATGCAGCCCGACCTTGCAGCCTACATTTAATGAAAGGGCCGATGGAGGGGGCTCGCCAACTGATCTTATTTCAACACAGAAAATTTGCCTGCAACATTAAAATCACTTGATATATAGGTTGGTTTAAAACCATAGAGCTATAAGGTCATAAGGGCAAGGGCATATTAAGGGCGACCCCGCTGATTCAGCACCAGGGACAGGACTGAACACCTGCAGGGAGAGGGATTGACATTTGTTTCTGGGATAATGGACAGTTGGACCAACGAACATGGTCAAATGTAAAGTTATGGAATGTCTACTAAAATGATCTGATAGGATACAAAAATGTAGATATTGGTATTACTCTGCGAAAGCCCCAATCTCCACCACCCACATACATGTTTAAAACCTTGTGTAAATTCTAGATGAAAATAAATTCAGATGAAAGAGACTCTATATATATATATATATATATATATATATATATATATATATTTATATATTACGTTTTGTGTGTGTGTGTGTATATATATGAACTGTTTTGAAATATTGTGGCCTTACAGTACACTAATAAATGTTAAGAGGCATGAACTGTCGGAATGCTGATCACTCAGATACATTGCAGTGCTGCCCTGCAGCTATTTTGGAATGTTGAGAGCATAACAGATGCTGTGGGGAGCAGAGAGACTGATGGGAAATGCGTTCCTCTGATTTTTAATCAGATGTTGAGGTTTTCTTTTTCGTGTCCATCGTCCACTGTCCATCGGGAGTCCAACAATGCTCCTGCTTCGACTGAGACAGAGCGACAGAGAGGAAAAGCAGCAAGGTCACACAAGGTGAGACAAACAGAAAAGAGGGAATGCAGATTAAAGCTTGAGAGGGCTGCTTGTCTATACTGTATATTGCCCCACATGGTTTGCTCTTCTATACATATGCAGCTCCCATAACCATTGTAGGTTTGAGGCATCCTCTTTGCTTCGCTCCCCCACAACCCCATGCACCTAAAATATATAACTGAGGTTTTATGTGTCTTTATAGATTGCTTTACATTTTCCAAAATAGCCTTAGACGTTCTTGCCAGTGGAATGCTGACTTAATATCAATAGGATTTTTTTTCATTTGATCATACTTGAGGCCACTTTCTGATATATTTAGCAAACTATTTTTAGACGTGTCAACCCCGTCACCGCAGTTTTTCTCCCTCATCTGGCTTTATTACACTGTGACAGCAAACAGGAAATGATAGGAAAGGGAGGTGGGGTGGGCTCGAAAACAGAATGCCTGTGTAACTGCATTTTAAATGCTGTTCTTCTTCACTGTTTGTCATAAACTATGTTGTAATTTGCCCCAGATGTCTGAGTGAAATAGAACACAATACAATGCCACTGAATGATAGAGGCTAGCGAACATGGGCTGTTAGTGGTGACACATTAAGATGGAAGAACATTAAGCATAAATCCAAGCTATCCAGTGCTTTTCATTGTCATGGCCAGGTTAATTGCAACACCCAACAGCACCGCAACCATCTCTCTGTGCAATACAGAGTCTCAAGATTAGGTAATAATGCAGGAGCTACAATGTCATTGCAATTTCAGTTAATATCGGAATTTAGTGGTGCATATTTGCAATTAAATCAGATTCCCTGGAACTTTTAGGGCCTCTAGTCTTAGGGCATGTGACTTATTGGTAATCTAGCTACGCTCATAGCACAAACCAATGTCTCATTTTAGAAAAGATCCTAAGCAGTCAAAAAGCCTCTTCTCCTTCCACAGCTACTATGAAATTACTTCATCTAAAAATAAATTATGGAGATGATTTTGAAGCCGGAGGAAGTGTCATCACGATAATCACAACTCGTGAACATTTTAACCAGTCATGAATAGTAGTTTGCTAATTAGTCTTGATTGAAATCAACCTGTGTGTGTTTGTGTGTGTTTGTGTGTGTGTGTGTGTGTGTGTGCGCGCACCTGCAGCTCAACATCTGCGTGGAGAGGGCTCATTTGAGTAATGCAGCCCCAGCACTCATCTCATATGAAGCTAAAATAGCCGCGACTGCGTTAGCTCGGATGCTTGCTGCTAATTGCTTCACTGAGAGAAGCGTGATAATGAAAGAGAGAGGGAGAAAGTGTTAAAGAGACACGAGAAAGGGTTTAGGTCTCCTCCCGTACCAGTAAGTACATCATTTACTTAAGTATGCTTGTAAACTTTGGTGACATACATGCTAATGCGTTGTGACTCCTGTCATATGAAAACAAACCTTCATTTAATATTTCCTTCCTTTTTAATCCTGCAGGTAAAATGACATCCCACCTGTAGGAACCAACAGAGCCTAATGAGTCCTCTCATTATCACCAGTTTCTACCTTCCATTTTCACCCAATTACTATTCCTGGAAGTGCACCAAGGTATCATATCTGATGTGCCAACACCTAAACCCCTGGATAAAAACTACATTTTCCATCAATTGCATGATGACATCGGGTGTGCTGTGACTTCAGTTCACAATGGCAATGCTTCCCCAACCTTAATTAGCAGTCCCACAGGAAGGTCAGAGCTATATTATAGCTCCCAGGATCAATCTACTGTGGCTGTGGCTCTCTGGAATGATTGTGTTCAGTGATTGGAGGAGAGCAGAGCCACTCTCAGTCAACCAATCAGACACAAACGTAGCCAACAACCAATCATG
Source organism: Pempheris klunzingeri (assembly GCF_042242105.1). Lineage (NCBI taxonomy): Eukaryota > Metazoa > Chordata > Actinopteri > Acropomatiformes > Pempheridae > Pempheris > Pempheris klunzingeri. The sequence goes on along the minus strand of NC_092029.1, from coordinate 21,700,145 downwards.
TGTAACTTTATGACATAATCTAGTGACCTGGTGATGTTCTTGGTGGGCTTCAGCTACTTTCGAGTGAAAACACATTGGAGAGTGATCACATCTGTCCACGTTTGATCAAGGAGAGGATTCTTATAACCAGGGGGGAGTCTGGTGCTCCAGCCCCCGGCCAGGTCACTGAGGTCTGCTTGAATCCGTGTGAATACACAATTATTCTTCATGGCTCTAAAACTGGAACAGCTCCATACCAGCTCCCCTGAAGTTCCATTATTCAACCATGTCATAAAGGCTTTGCTATCTAATGTAAATAGTATCAGGGAATGCATCCTGATCACCACACCCCCTGCCATATGCAGTATTCTGTAACAGGACATCCGAGTATGCACCCCGCTTAGTAGAAAGAAAGGGGGGCAGCCAACACCAGGCTCTACAACTCCCACTCCCCGCCTGTCCTTCCTGCTGAACACAAGGTGAGGGGAAGCAGAGCCAGCACAGGCAAATAGCCACACAATGCAAAGAAGTGACCCCAGAAGCCCAAATGACTCACTTATCAGTCTGTTTTACAAATGAAGTCTTCCACAGAAGGTCTCCCATGCATGCATCACATCTGTATGCTAAGGGAAGACCTGGAGAAAGACCAGAGGCCAACTTTTTCTTAATAGCTCAATCAGAAGGCATGTACTGAGGGACAGCCGCCCTGAGTTATCATGTAGGGAAGAGCACATTACTGTGCCGGCGTATAAATGACATTTGTCCTTCATGTGGCCTTGCTGTCCCTTCATCCTTTCCTCTGGTGATCCATCTCATCCATCTTGTCAAAGCAAGGTTCATATTCATACCATGCCAGTGCACAAACATTTCAGAAGCTTCAAGTTGTGTCCTTCACTCCTTCCTTTCTGGGTGGAACCTTTTCATGCACCGTAACCTCCGGGTCGCCCACTTACACACTGACTGTCCGTCTGGTCCAGTGAAAATGTGACAGAGTAAAAGAGGTGTGTACAATCCGTGTGTAGATACAGAGTTTTGAGAACATTTACAGACCCAGTGTGACTTCCATGTGACATAGGGTTCTGTTCAAAATTGGAAGTGAAATATATAGATGCACTACACCTGAATACAACACAAATAAATGTGTACTTATAAATCAGCCCTAAATTAAAAAACATGATTCATGTAATCATGCCTGAGAGCACTGGAGAAGTGTTTGGGTTATACAGTGACGATGACCTATATGTCCCGCTAACAACCACTATCATCGGCACAGGGGGGCCCCACATGGACTGGCCCACAGGGTGCTCTTGTGGGACAGATGTGAGTTGCCAATGCCCACACCTTCAAATCAAATCAAGGCTTTATTGTCGCATGCTCAGCAGTTACATGAAGCAATCACTGGCAGTGAAATTCTTGTGTCTCTGGTTCCCGGTAACACTGCTAACAGTATCATTACAGAAAAACACACCAGCAAGTAAGTAATATGAAATAAGGTATATACAACTAAAAAAATAAAGAAAAGCTAAATGATAATAGATAAACAGTAAACCCTGCACGGGCCTGTTTGCTCAGTAGGTGTTCACCAAGCACTGCCAATGACTGAATTTTTTTAAATTGATATTAGGTTGTTTAACAGTTAAATAAGGAGAAAGTGTTGTTTTAAATTGAGGAATCAAGCTAACACTGTAATCATCCCTAAGTTGGCTTTTCTTCTGTGGCCACAACATATTCTGTCTCCTCACTGACATACAGTACAATATCAGTAGTAGAGTAGAAATAACAAGCTCATTAGTAAACAGTTGCGAAATTACACATCCAGCAGTTATGATGCAACATTAGCATTCATGTGGAACCATGGTTCTCCTCCTCCATTCCTCCCTCCTCTGTCTCTGTGCATGGACCCCTGACAGTAATGTGGTCCATTGTTACTTATAGCCACTTTTAATCTAGATCACTAAAACCAAGCTAGCAATGAATATCGTTTTTCTTTAATGTTACTGGTGACCAATTTCCCCACCAACCAAAGTTAGTCTGAAGTACAAGAGGCCATGTGGAAGTGCATGAGCAAAAGATAGAAGAAGCATTTTATGTCATTTAGGCTATTTAACATTGTAAAGAGCGAAGCAAAGTTTAAGTGAACAGTGCACAGCTTGAGGATTAACACAATAAACAATAAAAGCGCAGAGGAAAGGTGTGTGAGAGTATGCACTTTGTATTCGAATAGCTTGTACTTCTGCGATACTACATTACACTCCACTTGCCTGCCTCTGGCATTGGACCATTGAAATAACCAATTTGGCTTGGTTCAGCACACACAGTAATGGCCACGTTCTCCATCGAAGGCATTGTGCTTTGATTGCCAGTCGTTACTTCTCCTCAGAAAACAAATGGCAATTTAAGTCCCCGCTCGTTTATATGAGATTATCTTGACACGCCTTTTCTTCTCGTCCCCGTGTTATTCTTTCCTCCATTTGCTTTATTCTCTATTTGACTTAATGAGGAACGTTTGTAGGAGCAAACAATCTATGCTTCCTGTTGTGCTGACACAGCTGTCACGTCGGCAGCATCTGTTTGTTCTAGTGACACCTTAGGTCTCTCTAAATATAGACTGCAAGGCTTTGAGGAGACAATATGAAGTTGCGGATGTCTGAGAAAACATTTGATGCAGCGACGTTTGAGCTAAAATTAGATTTTCTTCCTTTCTAGTAAGTAAAAAAAACACTAAATGGTGCAGAGATGGGTTTATCATAGGAGGACACAACTTTATGAAATTGAATGTATATTAATAATCCATTTTAAAATGATACCAGCAAATACAGAGTTTGACCTGGACACTGCCGTTTTTTCAGAACAGTCCACAGTATCTTCTTCCTTGGCCGTGTAAAGTGCACAGCCTCTCTCCAACGGCGCGCACAACCCCTTCTGCCCTGCAGTGAAGGCTTTAAAAACATGCTGCTTTCAGATGCCAGCACCCGCTGTCTGTGAGGTCTGACATGCCATGTTGAGGAGATGGATTTGGTTAATGGTCCAGCAACAGTCTGGGCATTAAGCTGTCGCACAGAGGAACCCACAGAGAGTGTGTGAGGAAAGAACAGGACCCAGGACTCCCACAGATCTGGGAGGAATGGGAGGAGGAGGAGGTATTCCCAGCCACGTCATTCCGGTGCTCATTTCACCAATAGCCGCTGGGAATCATTCAATTATGTTGTAATGGAGGTAAACGCTTTTTGTCACATGACAAAATGGAATAGGTGATTAGATATTTAGGGCCGGAGCACCAAGCGGTGCGAGGACCCTATTCAAATGCAAGGAATTCTTCTTCTTCTTCTTATTTTCCCAAATAAATTGCAATTTTGGGGGCCATAACATGCATGAAATGGGTGTGGCAAAATGGCTCCACAGCGCCCCCTAATTCCAAGCCCCGGAACTGCGTTTCATGTACATGATACAAGATACAAGACGAACAAAAAAGTCTCTTGGAGCAATGACCTAAACCCAACAGGAAGTCAGCCATATTGGATTTTTTGGCGATTTACAAGGGTCATAAATGAACAAACTAATCTGCAGGGGTTGAAACGATCGACTTCAAACTTGGTCAGCTGGTAGAAAAGACATGAACGGTGAAAAGTTATTAAAAGTCTCTACAAAACTTTAACGGTTTTGGCATCAAACAATACACCTTTTAATGATGCTGTTGTGAAGTATCTCAAAGTCCATCAGCAAGCCCTCCTCAACTCACCCCGAAAGTCCACAGCTGCCAGATTCTTTTCAGCAGTGGGACGGACTTTGACCAAACCCTTTAAGTGGTGCATCACGGATAGCTGTGATGAAATTATCATGACGTGGAGTTTTCCCCAGGTGCTCTTGTTCGCTCCTATATAAAAAAGAAATCTAAAAAATTGGTACAAAACAAATAAAAAAACTAAAAATTAAGAAAATGTTGCATGAGTGTATCTTTTTCTTCATCATTTACCCAAGTAAATAAAAAAAAATGCTATCAAATAATTGTTGATCATTCCTGAAATGATCTCCCAATGTTTAAAGATGTGATGTTTGTCACATAAAAATCAATTTAAATTTAATTTCAATAAAAGATTTCCATTCATTTATGATTCCAACAAACAAGACTTCTGATGATACAGTCCAAGGTTAATAAAAATTCGTGAAATGGCAACAAAATGTAATCTGTTCATTTCCCATTTTTGTCGTGTCCCTCAAAACGATTTTCAAACTAATGTATTTCAGTGGGATTATCTTTTCGTGCCCAGTCAGTCAGACTAATGTAGGACCTGGGAGCACAGAAGCTGTACTGTTATTCCTTACTCTATATTAGTTTTTGAACTATACCCACTACATTAATCAGTATTTAACCACCAGATTGGATGATGCTATGACGATGCTATGACCATCCATTTTAATTCATTCCTTCTTCCATCCTGAAAACGTATATGTTTATTTTTTCAGGTTTTAATAGTTGAAGCGGCAAGTTTTGTTGTCCGTTTGTCCGTAGTGTCCATAATGGAAGCATCTTCATTACCCATGAGCCTGAGCGACCGTTGCTATGGAGACAAAAATAATCTATTTCATATTATGTTACAAAACTTATTTATACAACGACACTATTATATATTTACAAATTCGGCTGTACTAGATTCATTCTTCATATGTTCCATAGATTCACCTTTTTACAACCCTACTTTGTCAACTTTAACAACTTTCAATCCAACACCTCATTTTCTAGAACACTACCTTGAAAATCTAAAATAAACCAGCATATTTGATTTCAATTCAAATAGGCCATCTAGAACCAGTGTTAATGCTAATTTGGCTGTACTAAATATTTGGTATCGTTATTTAAAAAAAGAAATCACAATGTCACAAAGTCCTCCCTCCCATGAGCGCTAGCATCACAGCGCAGCGGTTAGTCCTAGTCAGACCACTGCTGTGGTCCAGACAGCACGAAGGAAAACTATTTAAGGTACATTAACTAAGTATGTTAATACACCCTAAAAAACCAAGCGGTGCGAGGACCCTATTGAAATGCAAGGAATTATTAGGGCCCTTCAAACGCTGTCACCGTGGCAACGTCGTGTTCGCCATGAAACAGGAAATTGCTGTATCTTCAGTGTACATTATCCAATCTGTTCCAAACTTGTCATGCTTAATAAGAGTCCCGCCCTGAAGACATCTACATGCCAATTAGTGACCGCAGCCATTGCGCCACCTGGTGGCAACAGGAAGTAAGACTTTTGTGCCAATCATCATTTGATTTGCATGAAATTTTCACGGTGTAGTCAACACTTCATATACTGGAATATAGGATGTGATTAGTGGCTGTTCTCTAGCGCCACATAGGGGACACAGGAAGTGACGTAACTCCTTCATGCACTGTCAAAAACCTGAGACGCATGGAAAGGTCAGTGTACAGCAACAGGACGCAGCCGGCGCACGACCCGACATGCATGAAAGTGCGAGGGCCTTAATTTCTCATCGTTTCTCTGGGTACACAGAGACATCTGTTAACTTTAACCATTTAAGATTTTTCTGTCGTCTCATTTCTCATGAGCAGTGACTAAATGAGCTCAATTAATAATCACACATTTTTACAAATTAATTCATTTGTTTGGCATGCAAGTTGTCCATTAAAGATGAAAAATAATGAACCCAACTTTTTAAAAAAGAAAATCAATTACTTACTTTTTTGTTGAAATAGTTTTAAAAACCAGTATGATGCAAGTAAACACCAAAGTGCATGGAGCCATCACAGGGCTCTCACTGCTAAGCAGGTGTGTCACGTCATTATGACCCTTATCAAAGAGGTTTCCACCTGGGGAACGAGCAGCTGGTTTAACCATCACCACTGCACAGCATTCCACAGTAAGCGGCTGCCCTAGCAACTGTTGCTATGCCACCACACATAGTAAATCCAGCCAGTTCTGTGCTTGAGTTGAACTGAATTCAACCTTACACTCTGATCATCTCTGCAATGCTCCCACTGCTTCTCTCTGCGGGGTGATGCTTTGAAAGCACAAAACAAGATGTAATCTGTGTTTTAGCTCATGTGTTTGAGGCACCGCATTTCATGATAGATCCATATTAGTGGAGCACTTAGAGAAATGAGGGTCTAAAGATTTATTGTTTATATTTTGTTTCCTGTGTACGTCCTGCTGCAATAAGATAGATTTTGTATTTTTTTCCTCCGTCCATACTGGTCATTCTTCAAGGAGCAAAACATTGATCTATTCTGGCTGCTATCTTGATGTTGCTACACTCTTTGGATAGATGATGCCTGGCTGACTGGTTAGGTTGTTAGCAGGCTTGCAAGGTTGACTAGCTACCTACCTGTCTCTCTACCTGCCTCACGTTGCAGGAGGCATTTTATCAGTTGCTGTATGACACATCCATTGAGTATCATATCATATATCTGTGTATATGGTGTTTTTTGTGCGCATATACATGTGCATGTGTGGCCTTGCTTTCCATTGTAAGCAGCTGCACTTGGGTCACCAGCTGAGTTTTTACTTCACACAAAAGCCTGTTTCCCTCCACTGAACTGTGAAGTGCAGCAATTCATTTTTACTGGGGCCTGATGGCTCGTGAATGGGTGTGAAGATAGCGGCTGGGCTATGATACATGGGCTTTCCCGTGCTCACCTTGGGGTCTCCTTTTCTGCTCCATATCATTACTAGAGCCTCTGCATTATCACAGTGGGAAATGGAAAACACTTTGTCACAACGTGGCTGAAGATAATGTGGATTACAGAAGCTATTTTATACCATAATGAAATCTGTTCAGTGAGACCGGCTGCACTGGATGCCTACGACGTCCTTGTGTAGCGTTGAAGTGTTTTTATTTTTGTGTTGTTTGCTCCCTTTCATATTGTATTTTTTTCCTGTGGGACTGTGGCGTTTCCATGGGTTTTTGTTATACTGCCCTGATTTTAGAGCAGGGGGCTTGTGGGACCAAGGCTGCAGAAGCAAAAATCAATAGGTTTGCAAGCAGCAACATTTTACCATTGACGAGTGCATTCATCAAGTAAAAAGCAGATCTACTCAGCAAGTGAATTTCCTAGTATATTACTCTTCAAAGCTGCAAATGTGCTGGGTTATAACTGTAGCCAGGACAGAAAAACGCTCCCTCTTTGTCATTGTTGTTAACTTTACAGAGCCCTGAGGAATCATGCTTAGCTTTCACTGTCTACAGACGTGCTTGTAATTGTTGTCATATGTGCTCTAGTTTTGTGAGGATGGAATTTAATGAGTATCAGAGGCTCTCTGGAGATGTGAGTTGTGAATGTAATAGTTGCTAGCAGGTTCAATCTGCAATACAAACCATGTAACAAAAGATATGAACTGAAATGCTGATAACTACTGATCACTTTAGCCTGATCGGTCAAAATAACAGTAGCTGGTTGACATATCCAGTCCTTCATGTGGCCTCCAAACCTGGATGCCTACATTCCCCATAATGTAACTCCATGCCATCTTTTTTAGGCCATTCCTGCCTGGTAAACATCGGGAAGTGTTTATTGAAAAATGAGGTGGAAGAGGTTCATTATAGGCTCATCATGCTTTCTTAAAGTTGTTATTTGCCAGACGGCAAAGCAAATTTCAAACAATGCTATAGTTGCTGTATGTTACCTCTTTGTCTCTCCATTGAGGCCTATTTGTTAAACTGTATGTGTGAGTGTGTAGGATGGTTAGTTGCATGCAGGACCCTGTGTCTGTGAAAACCATTGCTTGGCCATGTATACAGTTATGCTATAATATGTATGCCCAGTTAGAGTTTGTTACCAGTCCTTCAGTGTGCTGCTTTCAGGCTGGAAGAAAGGTTGTGGTCCTTTGTTCCTTGCTAGTTAGCAGCTCAGTGCTAACTTGCTGGGGTGCTCCTGTTGCTCTGAAGATCAGCTGGCAGACTTTGGATGCTGGTGCTGATAAATTTGGTTCAGACAGGGCTTCGTGTCGCTGCCATGAAAAAGACCACACTGGGGCTGGAGTCAATCAGCAATTGACATCACAGTGGATTAAGATGGACTCAAAGATGGATATTTCCCCCAGGATTTGAAGGCCAAAACAGAGCTAAAAGGAGAGTACATATTGGACGGCAATAAATCAGAAACTACATTCAAACACAAAAACGGCCCCAATCTGATGAAAGTATAAATAGGCAGTTATTTGGGAAACATGTTAATTTTAGCAGGAATTAAAGCGGCAAGCACTTCTGCGCACGTCTGAGCATGGGGTGACCGCATTCTGTTGCCGGACGGTCTGTTGCATACTGTTCTATGTGACTCAGGCGTTTTGGACACTCCACAAAGGTGTTACATGTCACCTGTGTCCCCAATGTGGCACTAGAGAACACTCACATATCATGTCTCATATGCCGTCTTATATGCAGTATAAAATTTCATGTAAATTATGAGGACTGCCCCCAAAACGGTTACTTCCAGGTGCCAGTGGGTGGCGCAATGACTGTGGCTGCTAATTGGCATGTAGATGTCTTCAGCTGGGACTCTTTTCAAATCTGTGAAACTTGGGGCAGATCGGACAATGTACAGTCAGGAACATTAAATGCCATTGCTGATAGTATCAAAGACTCAGATTACTGTGGCCCTGCATCCACAAATTTATCTCAATATTTTCTTTCATGAAAGAAAACACTGGTGGTGTAGTTCCACGTGCATGGAACAAATCACAGTGCTTTGATTACTGCTGCTCAATGGAAACGTGATGCATTTTTTTTCTTAACCAGAGCAATGGTGTGCAATTGCTCATTACACACAGTGTTACTGTAAATGAATGGATGGGACATTAGAGTGGGGTGTGTGTGTTGTGTGCAGTAGTCTGGTGACTACTGGTACAGGTGTGACAGATTGCCCTGGAAGTGGGCTGAGGGTTTGATTCTGCCCTTGAGTGTCCTTGAACAGAAATTCTTTACATGCTTCTCTGGAGTGTCTCATAAATGTAAATGCATCTCCGCTCCTGTGCATTGAGCTCTGAAACTTGCAGATGTGTATTGTTCCTGGGTGTCATTTTTATTATGCTCAATGACTTTATAGCGGCCACGTGGACTGTCAAGGGCAGTGATAATAAATGTTGGGGTTTTAGCATCACTGCTCTCTGGCTCTGCAGTGAGTAATGATAAAGGCTCTGTGTTGTGTGGACCTCATGTTTGATCCAGCGACTGCATGGCTGACCTTCAAATGCGGCCTGGCCACAGTGATTCATACAAGCAACCACTCTGGTCTAAAGACCAATATAGAGCCGTCCTGAAAAGGGCACTTTGAGAGTCCATTTGTAATATGAGTTGACAATACCACACATGCTAAAAGCTCTGGATTTAATTTGCATTTAGACAAGGGGGGAGATGCAGACGTTTCCTGCTATTATTTCATAGCTGATATCTGACTTTCCAATAAGCGACAAATGTATTTAGATGGCATATTAAAAATGTAGTTCATACTTAATAGGCTAAGTGATAGAAATAATGAACAATGAAAAAAAACACAACATCATTCAGAATTTCAGCTGGTTTTTGGCAGTCCTTGCTAAAATTGCACATGATGGTTGGTTGACTTTGGTAAGCATGCTATTGTTTTGGTGTCAGTAGCTGGACTGAAAGTTGGGCAAGATGAGTGCTCTTTAAAGGAAAGGAAGGAAAGATGTGCCAAATCAGCTCTGACTGATGACGGCTGTGCCAGGAAATGGATCATCTTTGAGAGTGAGAGCCTTGAGAGCTTCCCCTCCAGGGCGCAGATGATCGAGTCATGCTTGTCACATGCAGTGACAGGGGTTTGCCTCCCCCCCATGCAAAAATGATTGTATTTGGTTTAATGGAATACAACCAAGGCAGACACTGCGACACAAGGCAATCAGATGATAAAAGGGTGCAGTTTACTGTTGAATACGATCAGCAAAGACAAGGCACCGAAAACAGACAATCCACAAAATACTTTCTGGCTCGACTCTCAACACTCCGAAGACACAAACACTGACTAGGATGCTGGAACGTTTGACATAAAGGCACAAGACGATCTGTCAGAGGACCGGGGAAGGCACAGACGATACACACACCAGGGAGGGGGGCACAGGTGGAAACAATCAGGATGGGGCAGACAATTACAGGAGCGGGAAACACACAAGGGCAGGAAGTCAAGGGGCCTGAAACGAGAGGGAGAAACTGAACGGCACAATAGAACAGTTGACGAGACAGAACACAGAGGATTTAGAGACTCATTCGACATTGATGCAAAAAAAGAATGATGCCTTAATGTTTTCGAACAATTCAGTTTAAACAAGCTAAATTTTAAATGTCACCAATCATTTAAACAGCATGCGGACCAACATCATTTTGGGCAGTAACTTGTATTGACAATGCTTTTGCCAAAAATAAATGAATTCATAAATTAAACAAATAAATAAAAGAATGTCAATGTAAAAATAGCATAACCATAACCTCAAACAAAACAAGATGTAGTCTCTAAAATACTTTAGCCTACGTTATATCCTGTTATAGCCTTGTGTCCGTGCCCTCATCTCCTCTTGCCTTGATCATTGCACCTCATTTATCACAGTCTGTAGGTTTCATTTCTGATGGCATGAGTCATTTCTACAGCTCATTTAAAAGAGCGTTTAAAACCATTCCGCATCTGGAGCTTTAGCTAAGCTAACGACAGAGCGACAGCCCCAAAGAAGTGTTGTGAAGTGGTGAAATAAGGTAAGAAGATAATAGTTTGGTTGTATTGATTGACGTTTTGTCTGTATTCCCTCTGTGCTGCAAAGTCATACGAGCCACTTCCTGCTACAGTTGAGATAAAACCCCAAACGATAGCCCGCCATCTGTCGTTCTCTCATTAAAGTAGAGCATATGTTAATGCAGCCACTCTGCAGACTTCATGTGCTGCTGCTAAGTCAAGGACAAAATTGAATTGCTCCAGGAGATTTCATCTTCCCATATGCTTGGCATTTCAGCTGCATTATGCCCCCTCATGTCTATCTCTTTTGTATCTTCCTCCCTTTTAGCTCTGAAATATTGCCAGGTAATTGAAAAAAATACATTCCTCCTCACCTTTCTTATCTCACTTACTTTTCTTTTGTCCATAATTACTTCAGGGTCATCAATTCTCAGGACCTTCATATCCCTGATTTGAAGTGACACCGGTGGTTTATTGGTGACACTGTAGTGGGAGCAGAGTGGGACGAAGCAGAAGAAGTGTCAGTGTGAACTCTTGATCAAATGAATCTCTGAACAGCAGTACTTTCAGTCATTAGCACCACTGCTTTCGCATTAAGAACTGAATATTGGTGGTGACATTGGCAGGAAAAATCACAAGAGACAGGACATGCAGAAGTGTTGTACTGTTTTCTCCAGTCGCTGCTCAGCTGCAGGTCAAAGTTTACTATGGCCGAACAAATAATAGCAGATCTTGCAACTTCAAAACAAAAATCAAAGAAAAAGAAAAATCTCTTGTGTTCAGATGTTCAGGTGAAGAATCGATGCAAGGACTCTGTTCAATTCACTTTTTATTGATCCCCCAAAGGGGGGAAATTCCATTCCCGTTCAGACTGCAGTTTTCTCTTATCGTGGCAAAATAAAATAAAACAACTCTACATTTGTACAGCTCCTTCCTAGTCACTTCGACTACTCAAAGCATTACTTTACATCCTCATTCACCCATAAAGGAGGAGTCTAAGTTGGAGGAGACTATTCTTTCACACACATTCACACACTGGATGTGTGTCAGGATCAGGAGCAAGTTGGGGTTCAAGTGTCTTGCCCAAGACACACTGACTCATAGGACCTGGGGATCGAGCCAGTGACCTTCCGATTGATGGAGCCACTCTCCACTGATCCACAGCTGCCCGATTCTAATAACTCTACATAATCTGACTAAACCGGCCCATTAAAGACAAATCTGAACAAAGAGGGGAACATACAATCTAAAATCTATAATAATCAGGCTGAACTAATGGTTAGCCTCTAGTCACTATTAACCAAAACAAGCCCATGATGTGGCAGGCCTTTGGCACAGTCTGGCTGGCCTCTTCCAGTATTTATTCTTTTTCTTGACTCTGACAAGATGAGCCAGCAGCAGCACCCCCCTCAGCGCTGGTGACTCTCACCCTCATAATCCATGTTGGTCCTGCTGGCGAGAATGAACTGTAAACTTTCTAACAGCCGCAGCATTTGTCTATACTTATATTTCTGTTCCAACAAGCCTCCAAACTGTGTCAGTTTCTCTTTTTTCCTGTGAGCCCTGTCCTCCTCAACAACACAACCAGTTAATGCTGTATAATGCTATTGATACATTTGATAGATATATATTTTTACAACCCTACTTTGCAAACTGTACGAACTAGCAATCTAAAACATAATAATAATAATTAAAATACTAGTTAAAATATCTGAGCTTTTCTTAGCATAGATCATCTAGATGTAATGTAACTACACAGTCAGGTATACTAGATGTGTGATATATTCAGCAGATATATCTTTTCATGACTATTTGCAACCCTAAAAATCTGTATCACATTGCACGGTGTGGCTGTAGGGAGTTTTTGAAGAATTTGTGTGTGGGGGGGGGGGTTTCTCCCCTCTAGAACTGGAAGCTATAAATACTGAACTGAGAGTACACTGAGGAGTTTAAGGAAATGCTAAACACATTTGTGTAATCAGGTTTTATACTGGCTATCTAATTGGTGAAAATCAATTTCAACAATCTTTGACTCATATTTGACACCCCACCCAGTTGTTGCCTATACTCACATGAATCATGAGGTCATCAGGTCGCATGCGCACAGCCCCTTATGCTGCTGAAATATAAGCCTTCAAACATGCTCCGAGGTCAAGGTTCAAAGGTCAGTACTACACAGCAGGAGCCATGTAGAATCTTCATACTGATCTCTGTCACTCTCCAGGCCGACACCTTTCTAACGATGTCTTTGGTTTAGTTCTGTGACAAAGTTTTAATTTTCTCATTTCATGGACACAAGGCAACCCTAGTTTCAGGGAGCATTTTGTTTTTACCATTTTATATGATCAAATAAATAAAGTATGCAGATATTAGAATTTCTAAGGGAATTTCTAATTTATTTGCACTGAGTGGAATAGTAAGCTAATAGTTAAAATGTGTAAATGTGACATGCAGATAAATAATTTAATTGTGTAACAGTAAAGGTTGGATGCAATTAATTTTAAGTCCAGTTTGATGAAATCTATGAAAGTGACAAGTGCAAGTATTGAATGAAGAATATGACACACACACTCATGCATACAAAACGTTTGAGTGCTTTATCGCTTTAAGAAAGTTAATTTCATGTTAAAAATCCACAGACACAAATTGTACTAAAGATAAGATTAAATGAGAAACTACATATTTTACTTTCAAAGCCCTTTCTCAAAACATGCAGGGGTGCTTGGATTCAGTTTACGGCCATGTAGCAGCACTTCTAAATGGAATTAAGCCAACTGACGGCGGGGAACCCAAAACAATAGTTGAACATGCCCACAACACGGTGTACTTATTTAAAAAATATATCTATTGAATATATCAACTATCAAATACAGTCGAATTAATAACGACACTGCATATCGACGATCTATGAATACATTTAGTATGTAAACAAAATAATAGTATCATAGTAATAATAAAGGTTTTGTAATGTAATGGTCAATTAGGGTCATGGAAATGCACTTTTATTGCACTTAGAATAACAACCTGGTTCTCTTTGTGTCTTTGTGTTTAGAGAACGCCTCATGATTCCAGCTGGTGAAGCCAGATTTACCACTCGATCTACGTTCCAACCCTCACCTATGGTCATGAGCTCCGGGTAATGACCAAAAGATAGACGCGTCCGAAATGAGTTTCCTCTTTAGGGTGTCTGGGCTCAGCCTTAGAGGTAGGGTGAGGAGCTTGGACATCTGGGAGGGGTGAGGAGTGGAGCTGCTGCTCCTTCACATCAAAAGGAGCCAGTTGAGGTGGTTCAGGCGTCTGGTCAGGATGCCTCCCGGGTGCTATCCTCTGGAGGTTTACCTGGCACATCCCACCTGGAAGAGGCACTGCAGCAGACCCAGAACTCACTGGAGGGATTATATACAGTACCTCATCTCAAGATAATGGATGGATGGATGGATTTCCATTGATCTTGTTTCCGTAGTGGTTGCACGCAATGTGTTAAAATGACGTGTTATGAGTAAAAGTACGGTGTAAAAAGGTTGTGGTCATACCACGTATTTGTGTGATAACAAAAGGCTGTCCTCCATGTTTTTCGATTTCTCCGGCATTGCAATCACAGCAAGAGTCACATCTGCATTAATTTGTACATACATCCCAGCATGAATGTAGAGGAAAGCCAGGGTCCAGTTTCTCTCCAAAGAGATCCAACAGTGTGAAACTCCTGCATTCTGTTGTATTGGTGACACTGCTTCACTTTTGTAGTGATCCCAGCTCCAGTTAATAATGGAAGAGACCTGCACATATGCCTCAAGATCTTTAGGAGGGCCATAGTTTACAATGTGGTGGGCTTTGATGAGGTAATTTGTGATTTGTTGCTTGATTTCATTGTCTGTTTCAGGATGAGCTTACACAGGAAGTACATCCTCTGCTGGGAATGTTTGATGATTGTGTCAAGGCTGGGAGTCCACCTAAGGTCCTGGGAGGACGTGGATCCCAGGAACTTGAAGGTCTCCACAACTGACACAGTGTTGATGAGTATGGGGAAGGGGAGCAGTGTTGGCTGGCTCCCGCTGAAGTTTTTTAGCTTGTTCAGCTCCAGGTTGCTCTGACCTCACCAGAGGACCAAGTGTTCCACCTTCCATCTGTATGCAGAGTCATCACTGTCCCGGACGTGACTGTTAAACTCCTGACGTTTGCAGACTCAACCACAGACGGATCTCCCGAGGTGTAGTCACTGCTGTAGTACAGGGGAGAGCACACATGCCTGGGGGGGGCATCGCTGCTGATCCCCAGGCTCACCTGCTGCCTTCTCCCTGTCTGGTGGAGGCTGGCACTTGGAGCTGGGTGAGTTTGGAGTGGGTGAGTTCTGATTCTCAAAAATGTTGGAATGATTTAAGCTTTTCACAATTTCAACACAGTCCTGCATTCCCCAGTGCTCAGTCACATTCAGCCTTATTGCCAGAGATGCTGTCGTTGTGGTTGCAAATACAGGGACTGCTGCTGGACATATGGAGCAGAGATCCTTCACCCCTGTAACACGAGTCAAAATTGGCAAATAGTGTCAAAAAAGTTACATGACTGTTCTATTACACCTCTTTGTTTTGAGTAGAAGTAGTAAAGGTGTGTAAACCATTTAATTATAGCCTAGACCGCAGGTGAATGTTGGGATGGTGACCTGCGGTGTTGGAGGTACTCAGATCTTTGAATTAAGTAATCAATACCACAATGTAAAAATACATAATTACAAGTAGAAACCCTATAAGTAATGGTAGCCTTTAAAAGTATTACCAGCTAAATTTAGTATGCAGTAATACGGTGTGAAGAACACATGGATATATCACGCATTTCTATGAGATCAGACTCCAGATTCTGTTGGAGGACATGAGAACTGCTGATACTGGATGGGGTCTTTGGAAAACAGAACATTTACTGCACCTCCTCTAAAAATAGAGACATCACAACAGACATAATCTTCAAAGTGATAAGGGCAGGTCCCATTTCAATCACAGACGGGGATAGTCTCTGTCACTGAATCTGGCCGGGAGGAGGCAAGCTCGAGGCGTTTGGAGACATCGCTCTCTGACTCAGCAAACGGGGTTCAACAGAGAGAGACAAGGAGAGTGACATGGAGTCCAAAACCAGTGCATTGTCACTCTACTGACCAGGGATCAGGGTTTCAGGAAGATTGTCCCTTTAATTATTTTCTCTTTAACAAATGTAAAACGCACAGAAGTGTGAAAAAAGACACAGTGTAGCAGTGCAGAGCAGTGGGTTTTATAGGTCCAGTGTTCAGAATGTTTTCTGCATCGTGGGCAGTCCATGCTGACATAATCCGCAGTTACGATGGAGGACTCAATTACATCATGTATAAATGGGTCACAGAGTCTGTGATATTCTCTAAAGCAGGGGTGCCCACACTTTTTCGGCTCACGAGCTACTTTTAAAATGACCAGGTCAAAATGATCTACCTACAATAAAAATGCTAAACATATATTTATTTCTATATATACTGAGTATACTGTGTATATATACACAATACATGTTGGCGTACACTGTATAACTGCAGCTAATGGAACCCTTGGTATCACACATAAACACTGACAGCAGTAACAAACAGTGATGGAACCATCAGTATTGCCTCTCACTACCTTCCTCTGATGACTTGCACTGAATGGAGTTAAATATCCCTTCCTATCCTATTCCCCATCCCAGAGTATCCCTTCTTTAGTAGATATACATTGGTAGGCTAACCAGTTCACTTCACTCGCTTTTCAATTTTGCGGTAACTAGCGCGTTTGACCGCGTGCATGTCCCTGCCCGCGGTCAAATGTGCTAGTTAGTTAGCGCTAGTTAGCAGAGAAGAGATGTCAGACTGGCCGTCCTGTACGGCAATCACGCCTGTTTTATTCCACTCGACCTGTTTACCAAACTGTACTGTTGCTGTAGAGTGTCCCATCCACACATATATGGGTCTTTTTGAAGACATAGTATTTTCTCTGTATTTTGGCCTCCAGCACACTCACACACACAACAGAGTTCTGGCTTTTGGAAAACACCATCCAGGGTGAAGATCTTTCAAACCCCTGTTCTGTTGACAGGTGAGATGGAACTCTTGGGAATCATCATGACCTCCACTTGCATATGGCAGTTGTAGTTTTATGTTTATTCAGCATGCACCGTGAACCCAAGACGGTGGGCTACCAGTCTGTTTATGTGTGTTGAATTTAAATGCATGCTCACAAGACAACCTATCATAACTTCATCATTACACTGCCACGCGGAGGCAAATTCCAGGTCATACTTCCAATAACTTTAACCACCCTCTCCACACGCACTTCACAATACACAGCAATGTTGATTCTGGACGAGGACTGGACGAACTAGGAGATGGTGAGACGGCATCAAGAGAAGACACTCAGCGTTCTCACATATGAGACAGGCACTAAACATTTCCCACCCACCACCTGTCTCAGTTTGTTTATTCTCTGACCTGGAAGAGGGACCAAGGGGGAGTGAGGGCGAAAGAGAAACTCTTACACAGCTTAGAGGCTTGTGGAAACAGAAAGAAAAACTGAGAATTAGAGCAATGCAGGGTTTATTAAAATGCACTATTGGTTTATTCAGGCTGATACTGCATTCATGTCCCACTTCTGTAATTGGGAAGTTCTGACTTCGGTGTGTTCTTGAGCTTTTAAGTTGTAATGTGGGAACAACATGAATGGTACAAAGAGGATGTGTTGTACTTTATTGCTCAGAGCTTTTAAACAACACAACGATGTGATGCTGTTTTCAGTATCTAATATTTAAAGTATGTCTACACCTTACTTGTTGTCAGGGCTAATGCTATAAAATGTTATTTAATATTATGAGTGTTCATGTTAATGTTATTTAATAACTTCTAACTTATACAGATCCCTCTACAGTTGCACTCAAAACGATTCAACCCCCATTGAAAATGAGGTGTATTGGCAAATGACACTGTAAGTGTACTAATAAAGAGTTTTAAGAGTAAAGAGTATTATGTGTATTAATAAAAGGTTTCTTACCACCAACCAAACTTCGTCCACCATGTTTCTGTGTATTTGACGTCAAAGTCAGCAAGTTACACACTGCTACAATCAGGGAAAAACTATTGGAAGAAGTGCCTCTCACCTAATATTAAATTGGGACAAACTCTGCAGAGCAGAAACTGCTTCTGGTGAGAGCCTAAGATAGTAACTGTCTCCCTAATGAAAACATTTCCCAACCTGTGATGTTTTAGAACTCCATGTGTGGGTCCTGGATTGATGCAGGGAAAAAAGCTGAGCAGGAATACTGATTTGCTTTTTTTTCTCAAATCCCAAACATCACTTGTATTAGTTAGTCCCTGCAGCTAAGCTTTAAACTCAGCCTGCTGTCAGATCCCCCCCCCCCCCACACACACACACACACACACACACAGATAGAGATGTTTCTCTGCCTGTGGATACACACACGCACACACCTGGTCCAAAGATTCAAACCATCAATATTCTAGTCACATAAATACTTATCCGTACAAACAGGCTGTTCTTCAGTCATTAGTTTAGAAAATGTGTCTATACGTGATGTTTAGATCTGCCTGGGTTGTGATATAATAATCTGCTAATTTCCCCCCTCAGACAGCAGAGGGAGGTGACTAAACAATTAACCCCTCAATAAGCCCATCTGTGCACACAGTCATAAATCTGAAATAATGTATTCAGACTGATTAAGTTCTTTCAGGAACATTATCAACATTGCATTGTTGTACCGTAGTAGCTCTTTAAATATTAGTGCACTTATTCAGATACCATACTTTAAATGTGTTGCTTTTGAAAAAGAGTAACAAATGATTATGTATGAGCTCTGGCAAAGAATATTATAACAGCAGACAAATGTAATAAAACACAAAGAGATCAGCGACAGGCTTATTGAAATTCAAAGAGACATTGTGTACATTTTGTGGGCATGCTGCCCTCTCACACTGTCAACTGTGTAATGATCTATTCAAACTCCACTTGTGGTTATGGAGTTCACCTCCCACATCAGTGTAAAGGTCTTTTTTTCCACTCATTTATTATTGTATCCATAGATTATACTCAAATAGGACTGACACCTAATGAGTCTCAGTGCAGCTAGAAAAGCCTCCTGAATTAGTAGGCAAAACACTATCAAACCTTCGAGTAGTGTGTTCCCACTGTTCCCATTGTAGCCAGACTAAAGATATGAATGATGACAGTGACATAAAAACTATAAAAAGATTTCTACATGAGCAAGGGGGGGTGGGGGGGCTGTTCAGCCATGGTCTTCAGAGTCACGTGAAGATGCTCTTAAAAAGCTGCTTACTTCACCTTGGGGTTGAGTTGAGTTTTGTCACATGTATAATCAGCCATTTTCTCTTATGAACTCTGGAGAACCAAGTCTGGTTATTGGAGTTCCCCTTCGACACATAGAGCACACGATAGGAGACACACTTCATTTGGTTTGGGCAAGCAACTGAACAGTTTGATTTACAGCACTTGGAAGAAGATAGCAGCGGGGGATACCCTTGTGCTATCATCTGCAGTGATGACTGATTTGAGTTGATCAATACTACAGTAGTAATAATATTGATAATAATATTGCATGTACTATATTGCAGAAACGTTGGTTATCACTCCTGGTTTCACATCAGTGACATGACAGAAATGTCCTCAGCACGCCGCTCACCGGCTGTGAATCTTCTGGACGATGACCTGCTCCGTTCACACATGAGCTCAGTTGGACATCACAGATTTTGTTTCAGAGGGCTGGCGGGGTAAAGTCCGGTTCCATACAGCTCCTCCAGGGGATGTCCAGATCAGGTCAGGGAGCATGTGTGACAGGGACACATTAATCAGAACGGCAGCAGCTCTTCTTTACTTCCTTCATTCTCTAAACTCGTGTGCCCTCAAAGCAGGAGTATATCATCCAAACACTGAGCAATTTCCATAAATATCTGCAAACAATTTAATCTCAGGTACACACACACACACTTTTCAAACGCACTGTTTATTTCAACCAAAGGAGCAAGCTGAGGTGGCAGATGAGAGGTGTGTGAAGTCAGGGTGAAATCATGTTTTTGTGCAAAACTGAAAGAAATGCACACACACACACACACACACACACACAGCTTTGGGTATACACAGGCACTTTCAAACTCACACATGCCTGCAAGCACCTGCATATGCGCGTGCACACACACACACTGATGTCAGAGCTGTTTGAAATGCATTGAGGCAGCTCTGCGATGTTCTGCTTTATAGTGAATTCCACTGTGGCGTGGTGTGTTATCCTCCAGCACCACACTCACAGGCCCCAGCTTTCCAATAGATTTTCAAACAGGTCTGCCTGTTTCTCTGCCTTCATCACTGAGGCTAATATTCCCTCAATCAGCACTTTATTCTCTATCAGAATAAAAACATGACCTAGTTTCTGATCTCTGGCCTGAAAATACAATCAGCAAAATGATTTAGCAGGAGGAGAAGAGAGAAATCTGGTGGTGCTGAGAGGTAACCCCTGACTTTAATCATGTGTAATTATTGTAGCCATGACGACAAAGGTCCCCTTACCTGAAAGTAGTCATTTTAACCCAAACATGATATTTCCCTCACCTTAACCACTTAGCTTTATATTCATTTACACCACTAACGCTTTAGTCAGTGGTGTAAATACGGAAAGAAACAACTTTCACAGGTGCAGGTGTCTGGTGACTCAAGCCGGGTGGAAATGCTAATCTGTTGACCTTTGACCTGGTGGGTGCAGCCAGTGGCTGTTGACCACTGCTTGAACTAAACTTGACAAAAAACAAATTACTGGATTTTCAGAAAAATGTATAATAACAAATTAGCCTTATTTTGAGAACAGACCAAAAAGATATTACTTTGAAATATCAAAATGAAGATGCAGCTGCCAGGTCTAAACATTGTCTCTGCAAGTTGGCAATACAGCAAATACAGACTGTAAATAAAGACAGATGACATGACAGCTCTCATGACTCATCTCTTCAGCCCCACATGTCTTGAGAATATCACATAATCAATTCCAAAGACAAAAGCAAATTAATTTCTTAAAGTGTCTTTGCTGGAAAGTATTTCCTCCCACTTAACTTCCCCTCTCATAAAGTTAGGGCAAAGGGAAATTAGAGCCTGGAAGCTGTGGAGTTGAGGTACTTCAGTGTAAAAACACAGAACTAAATGGCCTCAGTCACTCCCTTCCTCAAGAAGCCACGTTTGAACCGGGAGGATCTCAACAACTACCGGACGATTTCCAACCTTCCATTCCTCAGCAAAATCCTGGAAAAAGCGATTTCTGATCAACTCTATCAGTACATGTCCAACCATGAGCTCTATGAACCCTTTCAGTCTGGATCCAGAACACACCATAGCACAGAAGTCGCTCCCTGGTCAACTGCCTGCAAGACATCAAAAGCCTGGATGACAACCAACCTACTCAAACTCAACAGTAACAAAACAGAGCTCATGGCTGTGGCCCCCAAGGTGCTACTTCAGAAGGTTGGAGATCTGCATCTGGATATTGATGGATGCTCCATCTGCCTGTCCCCCGAAGGTCCGCAACCTTAATGTCATCCTGGACTCCACCCTCTGTTTACAGTCACACATCAAATCCATCACCAAGTCTGCCTGTTTTCCACCTCAAAAACATCTCCAGGCTCCGATGGTCACTCTCAGAAACCCTCATCCATGGCCCCTGTCTGGGGCTCCCAGCAAAGCCCTTAACAGGCTCAAGTACGTTTAAAACTCATTTGCCAGGGTTTTCACCTGCACCAAGCCCTGGCAGCACATTGCCCAAACATGCATCCACCTACACTGGCTTTCAATTAAGTACCGCAACAAAATTCTCCTCAGCCCCAAAACACCTTTTCACCACAGCCTACAGCCTCTGCTGACGCTCTTGCTTTCTCTTCTTTGCTCTCTATGTAAAACGTCTTCGGGTTTCGTGAAAGGTGCTATAGAAATCCAAGTTATTATTATCATTAGGGGTGTAATATTCATAGCCCACTCTCTATCCAGTATTGTGTAATTTACTGGACAACAATTATACCTCAAAATATAGCCCAATGACTTTTATAACATTTTACAGGAGTATATATTATTGTGATGGGGACCTGGATGTCACGTTCTATGCCACGTTCCAGATGGTTAGTCTATACGTGGTTTCAGGCTTTAATTATTCTGCACAAAATATTCCCTATTCCTCCCAAATGTGAATGCAACAATAACAGTCCTATCTACCCAGCCTTGTGTTGACTGTGGTGGAAGGACAATAAGAGGATACTGTCTATAGACACTTCAGTGGTTGTAGATTGTTTTGTGATTTTGTGAAAGCAAGTCACAAGTTTTAAATATTACAAATAAAAATTATACTAGAAATTCTACAATGTTAGTAGCTAGCTATAACAGTATAGAATATTTCCTCTTATTTATGCGTAAAACTGCAGATTTAAAGCTTGGTTAGTACATGGCAAAGATACATTATGGAAAATAAGCCTTGCTTTTGTAGTGTTTGCTTTTGTGCTTTTCTAACAATACACATGATAATAAAAGCACTTACTGAATGATGGCAGAGTGAGAATAGTCCAAGTGATAACACCCACAACACACAAGACACTGTTCTACATAACTGCCTTAAAAACATGCCTACTCTGCCTGGGGGTGTGTGTGATTACCAGCATTACTGAATCATGACAAATACATTTGTATTCAATAAGTGAGCCACAAGCTAGAAGTAACCAGCAGCTACTGTCCATGAGCCCATGGAAACAGCTTCAGCTGAGAGGCAGCAGTGTGATGAGAGTATTCAGCTCCACAGCATTTGAAAAAATGCTTGCAGTGACTGATGTGATTTTCCTGGCTGAAGAATACACGTTCTGGCTTTCCACCATATTTACTCCTTTTATTTTCCTGTCATTGTTCAGATACAAATGAAAACATCTACAGTAGTATTGTTTGAATGCCCTGGGCACACTCAGCCTTTCTCCTGCACAACAAGATTAATTAATGGGACATTTTTTTCTTACTGTTTCTATCACCATCAGTCTTTTTTATCCTCTTGTTTTCTGGTTCTCTGCCTCTTTGTCTTTTCATTCTGTTTTTGTCTCTGTCACAGACTGTCTCTCTGTCCATTTCTCTGGAGAAACTTTGAGAAGGGGGCTTTAGTTTTGGTTCAAAAATCTTTTAGATTCTATAGGTGAGAAGCAGAAGCACACACACACACACACACCACATCTCAGCCTAAGTGAAAATAAAAGGTGTCCCGCTCTTCATTTATGAGTAATAATGCTCAAGGCCTCGGCTAATATTTCTTTGTGTTCATAATCATGCTAGGAGTGTGTGTGGGAGGAAAGTGAGAGAAGTGTGCTGTTTTTCCATTAACAGCCTGCCTCTGTTTGATGCATCTCTTCATTTGCTGCTTTCTCTGTCCTGCTAAATATCCTTGTGTAACAGGACTAAATCATCACACCAAATCATTTTTCCCAGAGGGGTTTTCTCCTTTTCACTCATTTTGAACAACAACTGCTCTTTTTTTACGAGTTCAGCAATGTTTACGTGGTTAACAGTGGTTAACAGAGTTGAGCTCAAAGTAAAACACTCAATCAGACAAGTTAATATTAAACAATTTGAATTAAAGGGCATTGTCCTGCACAACACTGATTGTTAGTCAGTTTCACACATTTGACTGTATTTGAAGCGAGACATTTGAAAACAGACACCAACTGTAGTTACACTTGGTGTTTCCTGCTATCCAGCCACAGGGGGCAGTAGTGAGCCCATTATAGCTCGGTGCACTGTGACACATTTTTATGTCACACTTTTTCCTTACTGTGCAGTTTTAGTTCAGTTGTGTATTGTTAATATTTAAATGCATCAATGAAAACAGATTAGTTCCGTCCCTTGGTCCGTATACGTGCAGCGTGTTGAACTGGTAATTGAAGACCATCCCTTTTGTGTTTTACGAGTAATAATGACCTCAGACACGGTTGTTCTTGTGTTGTTGTTTCACCAGTGAAGGATACACACACACTTTACAGCTGCAGTGCCTGCTCCTTTTTTTCCTTCCCTCCCACGTGATTCTAGCCTGACATCACAAGAGCGATTGGGATATGTGAATTAGTCTGCAACCTCTCTGCTCATGTTCCATTTCCAAAGGGGTGCTATTGACGGGTCAGACCAAATGCCTCTGGACTTTCTGATTGACAAAACTTTAAGTGCAGTTGTTTGTTCTTCTTTTGTGCAGAGAAAATATACCGGCCAGTTGATTTAATATTGACACGACAGCAGATCAACAGAAAGTTCCCCATGTGCAGTTGCCATCTTGGATGTTTGAAAATGCTTTAACAGCACATCATAGATAACCGAACCAGGCCAGGTCAGCTGGAAATCTATCGGAACGGGAGGGAGACCAGATGATCTGCCAGAGCAAATAAGACATGAGCCGCAGATTTGTCTGGTTCCCGGCCACCATCATCCCCCACAGAGTAAAGGTCCACAGCAGCCACATGCTTATCGTTCATCATCTCATATTGTTACAACATTACAGTGTGCACGATCCCATAAGCAGCCCACTGTGAACATCATCCAGGCCTACACTGTAGCCCCCCGCCTGCATTAAAGTGTGGAGAAATCACATAATTATGGTGAGCGTGAGGAATAAAAACATCAAATGGATGTGCAATCTGACAAAACATTTTATGAAGCACACTGACACAAAGCATGAGGAATATGAATAAGCCACTTATGTAGCTGAACAGGTTTTCAGGGTTTTGATGATAAGTGGGATGTTCCCTGTTCATTCTGTTCTGGGGATAGAGATGCTGCTGTAATAGATTCACATCCCATAAACAATGTGTCATTTCAGCTGCTACCGATGATCTGTGGAACATTTTCCTCTCAGAATTGCCATATGAGCACCTCCACAAACACAGAACAACTGTCCGAGTTGCTCTTACACCAAGCAACACTATTCCTATTACCTGGGGGGGGCAGTAGTTCTAATAAATGCATAATAATTGAATCCGTTTATTTGAACAACACTGTGGCTTACAGTACCGTTTGGAAATGCATGCTAAAAAAATCTGCGTATACAGAGTGATGGTTTGAGAAATGACTATTAATATAAAACTATTAGACTTCATTTTAATACATTTCATGGTTTCTTCATGTTTTTAGTTTCATTAGATTGCCCACCTCTGCCTACCACCTGGTTTTCAAGTTAAAGTGTTCATCAGAAACTATCTGAAGGGATAGAAAACAGTAGGGGCTTTGTGGTATCTCTGAGGCCTTGTGCACAGAGGCGGGGGTATGCCAAGCCCTAAGGCTCATGCTAATTAGTTGAGAGGTGCATTAAAGTTTCAGTGCGTGAAG
Source organism: Pempheris klunzingeri (assembly GCF_042242105.1). NCBI lineage: Eukaryota > Metazoa > Chordata > Actinopteri > Acropomatiformes > Pempheridae > Pempheris > Pempheris klunzingeri. The sequence goes on along the minus strand of NC_092029.1, from coordinate 21,675,089 downwards.
ACACAGGGAACTCTTATGGAGGGCAACGCCTGTGTGAAATATGGTCTAGTGGGAGCAGGTAGGTAAACCCAAAGGAAATGTGAGTGAAATTCTTACTGTACATGACAGACGATGGCATAAACTGATGTCTGGAGTGCAGTTATTTTGAATGTGCTCAAAGTCACATATCATGGAGAAGGGAGAAAACATGTTAACGACATTGCTTTGACTGTGTTGGGGTTCTATTTGATAGCACCTGAATAGCACCAGTGTCGACCCACATGGGTTTATGTCGGCTGTGCAGCGGCGGCCCTACAATGCTCGGCAAGTGGAGAGATCCTCACGACTCCCACTTCAGATGAGAATAGATTTTTAGATTTATATACGTCCTGAATGATTCGCTCAAGAAAACAAATCTTTTGGGTGAACAAACTGAACGGCATCACTTCCTGAAATAATCTGTTAATGTCTCAGTTCAGTTTGCAATGAGTGGATCTGAGGGAGTGGTGCATGTTCAGTGATTGGTTCGCTGGACGTGCAACAGTGGACATGAGCCAAGGCAAGTCAGCAGGTTCAAGAGTTATGTCGAACTGTAGATCAGTTAAAGAGACTTAAAGTCAGTGGTCATCACTGATATTGAGTGAGGATACCTTTCAAAATAAAGATTTATTAATAATAATTATTAACAGAGTTGGCAGTGACTTGGCAACGTTGACTTTCTGGGCACAAGCCCACCTCTTTAGCCTTTAGGTCCCGACTGCTCAGCTCACCACTACTGTTTCTACTTTAATATACTATAAACACAGCTGTGCTTGTGCTTGGATTATATTCTAAACGCTGCTGCTTGTATGATGCTGCGATACAACAGTCTTACTGGCTCTAACTTCACAGGTCTTTTAACATTTTCATTGTCTAAGGTTTGAATAAACAGCATCCAGACTCAGAGGCTCTTTAGCACAAACTACAGGAGCCTTTGAAGTTTGAGGTTTGGGAGAATGAGGTTTGACTACAAAATATATTGTGGCGTGATCCGTCAGCGTGAGCGCCTACTGTTAACGGACTGTAGTCTCAGTTCAGCCGTCTGGTAGAAGCAGATATACCTCTGCCTGTTGTCCTCGGGCTGCAGCAGAACCAATTGCTTTATTGGCTGCACCAGTGGATATGTGTCTGCTCAAATGCGGAGCAAAGGATAAATGGAGCTGAGACAGGAGACGGGAGAAAGCAAGAGGGAGACAAAGACAGACAGTGAGTGAGGAGGAGAGTGTGGATGTGTTTCTGTGGAGGGAGGAGGACAGATGGCATCAGAGGCTCTTTCTCAGTTTGCATAGTCTTTGTGCCCTCCTTCATGTGTTTCAAGTAAAACCTAATAGCTGGAGCACATCCAACACAGGGACAAGAGCAAGTGAAGTAGTAAGTTAGCGGGGCACTGGATAGTCATTGTGCATCGATGAGCTGACTTTGGGAAAAGTGATTTAATCGTTCCTTTTTTTGGAAAGTTGACTTGTTTCAACAGTGGTTCTTCAAAATGCTGCAATGGGTGCAGGTGTTTCGATATGCATCATATCAATCATGCTGCTGGTGGTTGTTGCCCCTAAAAGTGATCCAACCCCCCCCCCCAGTGAATCTGCTTCAAACTGAAAGAGTCTTCTCAAACCTGCTCTCCCTCCTGGAGGCAGCCTGGGAAAGGATTCTGTCTGGCTGAACCAGGACAAATCCTCAAGGTGTGGGGGTGATGATCGTGATAAAGGCAGGGCCAACAACAGACTGGATCCCTTCGGCTGCTGAAACTGCCAGGTGACCAGAGCTACTGCAGGAGCCCGAGCAATGCCACTCACCTGTACAGGTGAGACCGTCTGCTCCTATGGCAGGGCACTGGAGAAAAAGGTTCAGATCAGTGGTCATGAGCTCTGAGTAGAGACAGACAGAATGATATTGCAGAGGCAGCTGAAATGGCCTTTCTTAAGGTGTCCAGGCTTCCCCTCAGAGCTCTGGGTAGGACCTCGGATGCCCTCGGTTTGAAACACCAAGGAACACCATAAAGAAGGTTCCAGGTTCAAATCCACTGTCGCTGTGGAGTTTGGTTGATTTGGTTGGAATCAGGTTGTATTTGCCATATCTCACCAATCATTTGTAGTTTTAAGTCTTTTCAAATCTCCCTTCTGCATACAAATATTCAGCTATATGCTACCTGGAATGAACGAATGAATAAATGTGCCAGATGTGGTTACAAGGAGAGTTGCAGACTGTGTCTACGTCTTTTAGAGAAAACTAATTATTTAGAGAATATACAGTAGACTACAGATGTTGATACAGAGAACATATGCCTGTGAGTTCTTGTTTCAATCATTACACGTCCCTAGACATGCATGGCTCATCTGTATTGTATGTTATTTCAAGCTCTTAGCTTCAGGAAAAACAATTGTAACTTAAATGAAATCCTCATCCCCAATTTGTCTCTTTCCCTTCTCCTTCCCATTTTCTCCCTGTCTCCCTTTTTCACTTGTTTTATATTCTCTACTGTAATTGTAATTCTATTTTCCATCTATGTTTCTTGCCTTGCAGTACTTTCAGTTTCTGTGTAAGTAACTTGGCAATGAACATGTTTCTGTCTTTAGTTTGGTTGATTTGGTTAATGATAGTAGTGGCGATTCCATTTTTTTTAAGTCTCAATAATAGTCACTTAAAAAGTCACTTGAAGCCAAAGAAAAGGTGCTTACATCCCATCCCATAGTTTTAATAAAGACTAAGTAACTCAATGCAAACTAGTACGTAGTGAGGCAATTACAGCGCACAAATATATCTAAATAGTATAAAAACTGAATCTTTGTATAATGAAAATCATAAATATTAACTTAGAAAACTATGTTTTATTTAAAATAATGCTCATACAAGAATAAAACTAAATCCATTAAGACATTAAGACAAATATAATGAATTCATCAGCACACACTGAGGACTTCCTCACCACAAGTCCACGGCCTGGCACACATTAGATGTGAACAAATGAACATGCAGCAGGCTTAGAGAAACGAGATGGAGTAACATAGCATCAGCCGCAGGTGATCGCTACTGTATTATTCTGATCCCTGCAGACAAAAAAAGAAGACAGATTTGTTTCTCTGTTGGATCAATGGATGACTCTCCCATGGCGCTTTCTCTCTCATTTATCTTCTCGACTTTGATTTCATTGTTGGAGCAGAATGGAGGGTGTCTCTTCACGATCACTGGAGCTCAGCAGCTCCTGCTCTCATCCATCTCTTCTGGGTTCTCTATTAGTTCTCTAATAGTCTTATTTTCTTAGTGAAAATGTCATAATATTGCAGTTTGGCTGTCTCAGCACTGCTTGTAAATCCAATAATATGCTTTGGATACTTTTGTAATTTAGATTACTATACTAATAACACCGGCCTCCTGGACAGACAGTATGTGTAGATAGTTTCTCTTCATGATCAGCCTTAACACTGAGCACACGGAGCACCTTTGCTGTGTCAAAAATCAAAACTCAAGCAAGCACAATATAATGTTTACTATATGTGCATTATTGGTAACTGTGTTGTCCGTATGTACAGTGGGGCAAAAAAGTGTTTAGTCAGCCACCAATTGTGCAAGTTCTCCCACTTAAAAAGATGAGAGAGGCCTGTAACTTTCATCATAGGTATACTTCAACTATGAGAGACAGAATGGGGGGAAAGAATCCAGGAAAACACATTGTAGGATTTTTAATGAATTAATTGGTAAATTCCTCGGTAAAATAAGTATTTGGTCACCTACAAACAAACAAGATTTCTGGCTCTCACAGACCTGTAACTTCTTCTTTAAGAGGCTCCTCTGTCCTCCACTCATTACCTGTATTAATGGCACTTGTTTGAACTCGTTATCAGTATAAAAGACACCTGTCCACAACCTCAAACAGTCACACTCCAAACTCCACTATGGCCAAGACCAAAGAGCTGTCAAAGGATACCAGAAACAAACTTGTAGACCTGCACCAGGCTGGGAAGGCTGACTCTGCAATAGGTAAGCAGCAGGCCTGTCTGAAGTTTGCTAGAGAGCATTTGGATGATCCAGAAGAGGATTGGGAGAATGTCAGATGAAACCAAAATAGAACTTTTTGGTAAAAACTCAACTTGTCGTGTTTGGAGGAGAAAGAATGCTGAGTTGCATCCAAAGAACACCATACCTACTGTGAAGCATGGGGGTGGAAACATCATGCTTTGGGGCTGTTTTTCTTCAAAGGGACCAGGACGACTGATCCGTGTAAAGGAAAGAATGAATGGGGCCATGTATCGTGAGATTTTGAGTGAAAACCTCCTTCCATCAGCAAGGGCATTGAAGATGAAACGTGGCTGGGTCTTTCAGCATGACAATGATCCCAAACACACCGCCCGGGCAATTAAGGAGTGACTTCGTAAGAAGCATTTCAAGGTCCTGGAGTGGCCTAGCCAGTCTCCAGATCTCAACCCCATAGAAAATCTTTGAAGGGAGTTTAAAGTCCGTGTTGCCCAGCGACAGCCCCAAAACATCACTGCTCTAGAGGAGATCTGCATGAAGGAATGGGCCAAAATACCAGCAACAGTGTGTGAAAACCTTGTGAAGACTTACAGAAAACGTTTGACCTCTGTCATTGCCAACAAAGGGCATATAACAAAGTATTGAGATGAACTTTTGTTATTGACCAAATACTTATTTTCCACCATAATTTGCAAATGTGATTTTCTGGATTTTTTTTCTCATTTTGTCTCTCATAGTTGAAGTGTACCTATGATGAAAATTACAGGCCTCTCTCATCTTTTTAAGTGGGAGAACTTGCACAATTAGTGGCTGACTAAATACTTTTTTGCCCCACTGTAGTTAGCAGCTATAATGCATGCATGTCTGTGTTGAAAGGCAATCTACTGTTTTATTTGAGAATATTTTTTTTCTTCTACTCCCCCCCCCCCCCCAGCCCTTCCAGTTCATCCTGACTGCAGGAAGTGATGTCTCCAAGGAAATGTCTTTACCTTTTTGTTAATGATCGTGAGGAATTATTGTAATTGCTTATGGGCTCATCGCTCTATATTACAAATGGTAACTGTTACGTACCAGCTTTCTCTCACACGTGCAGGATTAATCTTCATACTCGAGAGAGGCTGCAACAAAGCGCTCATCTTTTATAAACCACAAGATATTAATGTAAGATACATAATGTATGTTTGTCACCTCAAGAGGAGAACTGATTTCAATAACAGTTTGAATGAAGGTGCTCTGTTGTTTCTTGTACTTCCTTCACACCACAGGCAGCGTAAGGGCCTCTCCAGGACGGTAAGAACACGTTTCCTGTCATCGCTCGCTTTACTGTTGGTCTGTGCTCAAGTCAAGAAGGATCTCTTCTCTATGTCAACAAAAATAAAGGCTTCAGGCCACGTCATTCGTAATTAAATGGAGTTTTATCTTACCACACAGCAAAGGGACATCTGTGGCCAAATAGTCGCCATCCTGACAATTTGATTGCTGTTATTTTCAACACAGGCAGCAAACCATGAAGGATTCATTTATTTTGCAAAGAAAAGAAAAAAACCCAGAGAATAGAAGTCTCTCACAGAAACAACCATTGATCCACTCTGTGAAGTTACCCACAAATCACTGGGACAGAAACACACACTGCCAAAAGGCAGTGGCTTTGTTATTTTGAATAAAATAACAGCTAGCCTGGTTCAGTCAAAAATAATATATCGAAAAAAAAATCAGCTTTCAGTATTTTTAAAGCTCACTAAATATTTTTTATATTGTTCATAGAGAGCCAGGCAAGCTGTTCCCCCTCTGCAGTCTTTATGCTAAGCTAAGCTAAATGTCTCCTAGCTACTATTGTCTTATTATAACAAAGTATTATTAATTATTCATTTTGTTTCAGTGCCTAATTATATAAAACACATGTTGAAATGATTCTATTGTTGAGCCCTCCACCATTTTATGGTAAACAAAGGGCTCCCTCTCTGAACTCAGTTTCCCAGAGTCCTTAAGTTTTCACACATATACAGTGTAGCATTACTGTATACATGGTTTAACCTTGTTGATGTGTTGGTTTTGATTTGCTTTAATGTTCACTGAGTTTGATTATTGTGATGTGTTGTAGTTTACTGTGCAGCCATAAAGTTCAGTTGATGTTAGTTTGCTCCCACAGACACAGAGTCTACAGTCTAACCATCCTCTCCTAACCTGGTACCTTTATCTACACACTCACACATACAGTGTTACAATAGGCCTCGACTGAGAGACAAAGCTAAGCTAACAGCTACAGCACTCAGCTTTCCTTTGTCTGCCTCTGACCCACACAGCAGGGGGTCTGCTGGTCTGCTGGTGACTGTAGGGAGTCAACGTTTGGGTTCTCCCACCTTTTGTAGCGCTCCATGTTACATTCCTCTGCATGTTGACACGTACACACACACACACACACTCTCTCTCCCTAGTGTTTGAGAGCTAGTCATACTTAGTTAGTTTGTTAGTATGTATGATTTTAATAAATGTTTTAATCCACATGCTGTCTTCTTTAATATTGATATATAGATATAGGGTGAATACTACCAACCTCTACTCTGTCAAGAACTCTGAAATCCTTCAGCTAGCTATCAATGTGGTCATTTTGGTTTTAGTTATTAAGTTAATTATTAATCATAATACCAAATTGATAGTTTAGTATTCATGAGACTGAATCGGTTAAATCAGTGGCGCCGTGTGAGGAAAGGAGCTATTAGCACAACACTATACATAGGTATTTATAGTTTATATAGTTATTCTAAGGAGTGAGTTAATAAAAAGACATATCATTCAAAAGTTCCAGGCAGAATCGTTAATATCTGCCTTTATGTGGCAGCAAAAATATCTGAAACACTGAGTAAGTAATTGGATGCATCCAAGGTGGATGCCAAATGCAAACAGCGCTGATTAATTTGTTCACAGTTTCTTTGTAAATGTCAACTGAATGTTCACTGCATGATTGAAAGTGGAGAGAGATGGTGCAGATGCGTTGAATGCTCTGAAGAGTCTCTTACAGGGAATCAGTGTAGCATGTTGGCTTTTCAGCTTTGCACGTATTTGTTTCAGGGGAAAAGGTGCAACCAGCTGTGACTGCAATCACCAAGACGGGAAAAATGAAGAATAAGAGTGTACGGCTTAGTGTATTATGAATTCCTGATCGCTCTGTGGAACAAGAAGAGTAGTCACAGTCTTTAAATCACAATTTAGAAAGACGCTGTGTCACACTCTAGGCATGCTGGTCTAGACTTTCACCACATCAGCTGTCCACGGGCCACTCTCTAAAGATCTCATTCTCTTCTCTTTCTTGCTGGGGGCCTATACTGCTGGAGTCATGTTCATGGTGTTTTTTCTGTGAATTCTGGGGGGGGGGGGGGTTAACAACATGGGAGATGTGAGAAAATGTCAAAGGTAAAAAAAAAAATCCTTTATCAGAGCATTTGGGACTTCATGATGGAAAATAAAACAGTAACTTTTTGTTTTAAGGCTCCGTAATTTTCTAGTAATGCATCCAGGTGAAGTAGGTCGTTAAAACCTCCTCAGGGCAGGATGACGATTCTTTCATTTTCATCCTCCAAAAAAAACTACTATGTCTGACTCGGCCAAATGACAACTTGAGCTGTGTGCTGCACTTTAAGAAAAGAAACTCAGCAAATTGAAATGCTCTAATATTGTAAATCACAACTTGCATGTTGCAGATTGTTAAAAGGGCCAAGGCACCCCCCTTTGTTTGTGTTGGAAATGAGCCGCTGCTGCTGCACACATGCTTTTCCTCATCTGAGCAGGCATCAGTGGATGCTGTTGAGTTATACAGTGAAAGAGGAATGCTGAGATAAATGGCTGCATAAAAAGAGAAAGACCTGCATTAGTAGATGGGTAATGGATCTGAGCTGCCCACTCAGCGCTGGCTAATACATCAGAGAAGTCACTCTGCTATTACCTAAAGCACAGATAAATAAATGAACAAAAGCCATTAAGATGATTTGACTTGCAAATAAATATATTAAAGATATTGCTTCACTCTGTAGTGATGTCTCAGGCACGCTGCTTACCTTGTGTGATTCGTCAGACACACCAGTATCAGAAAGCTGTTTCATCAACATGTGTGTGAGAGATAATGAGCCACGGGAAGAAACTGGCACAGTGTCCCAGGTTTGTGTAACTGCACCGGCAAAGATGATGAATGTCTGCTGCAAATTGAACTGTGATGCTTCATGTTCCTATTTCTAAATTGACAGTCAAACAACAGATTACAGTTTAGGGACATATAGAGGGGTCAGTTCACCTCATTTCACCTCTCATGGTATTCATTCATGTGCATAGTACATCTGCCTCTGAAGCCTTTTATGTGCTCGCCATCACACCAGAACTATGGAGGTAAATGAAGTACAGTGGTCCCTCGTTTATTGCGGGGGTTACGTTCTAAAAATAACCCGCAATAGGTGAAATCCGTGAAGTAGTCAGCTTTATTTTTTACAATTATTCTATATATTTTAAGGCTGTAAAACCCCTCACCATACAGTTTAGACACTTTTCTCAGACAGGCATTAACATTTTCTCACATTTATCTCTTGTTTGACTTGTTTGTTTGTTTCGCAAACAGGCAGCACTTAAAAGTCACACTGCTAGCGATTGAACATTTATGTAAATTTGGCAAGCCGAACGCATTCTGTACTGTACAGAGACACGGCACGGAGGAGATTGATTGACGTTGGTCTACAGTCCCTTAGCCAATCAGGACGCAGAACACAATGCGCGTTCATACACTAAAAAAAAGCATGCAAAATTGCACTAAAAAAATCCACGAAACAGCGAGGCCGCGAAAGGTGAACCGTTATAGCGAGGGACTACTGTAAATCAAACTGCAACTTGACTTATGTCTCTAAATCCTCAGACTTAGCCAGTGGCCATTGGAAATTCTTTACTTGAAATAAAGGAGGCCTCTTACACGTTGTCATACAACCTAAAAACTGTCCATATGGCTAGAAAACATCTAATTTAGTGGACCTTGGACCTTGAATTTAAATCACTGTGACACACATACAGTGATGGCTACGGCAGGAAAAGTCATATGACTCATTTATGGAAGGTACTGTCTGCCTGATGGAGACACCGGGCCAGAAAACACTTTTAAAAAGGCACTGACACATGTTTTGTTGTTCAGTTTGAAGTGCTTCACTCAGTTACACAAGTCACCGGATGAGTGAAGTCTATAGTTGGAACATTAAGGATGGTGAGTGTGAGGTTATGGGGACGGGACCCGAATGCAGATGATGCAGACAGACCGGAACCGTCCAGTGATTCATCACCACAGTGAACAAATACGCAGGCGGGTACAGGTGGAGGCTCAAAATCAGGCAAAGGTTCCAGTTCTGATGGCTTATAAGCAGCTTCTTTTTGATGCTGTTCGACTGTTAGGTACTTTGTACAGGTACTTTTATCAGCCTTAGTTTAACCTGCTGTTTACAAATGCACAGCTTTTCTCCGAGATCCACAGTGACGTGAGCTGTCATCGTGCAGGCTCCCACTGTTAAGCTCTGACTTGCAGAGAGCTGCTTGTCTTTAATGCCATAAACAGCCTGCTTAACTTCACTCTCCTGCCGCCTCTTTGATCTCTACTTTGACAAATACCAGGTTAGAGAAAATTACTTTCTTACCCCAATCCTTCACAGTTGATGGATTACCAGCTAAAAATAAGATTTAGTAAAGTCTATATTTATTTCAATCTTTTTTTTTTTTTTTATTTATGCTGAAAGGGCAGCCATTATGCAGCAAATAAACCAACACATCAATAAATGACTATAACTGAAGTTTTTTTCCTACAGCTAATGGCCTGTTAACACCACTCAAGCTTTAATACTCAGCAGTACAGCATAATACATCACCACAAATGAACAGGGCAGCTTTCATTACGAGCTAGCCTTCATCTAAGAGTCGCACTGAGTCTCAGCATCAAGACTTTGTTGGGGTGGATTGAAGACGTTGTGTCACCATGGTAGCCCACGCACAAGTGCACAGTCAGTATGCAAAAGCACACACACACTCACACGCCATCTGCTCGTGTATGTGGGTGCATGTAGGCATGCGTGCTTGTGTGCTTAGCTTCAGCACTGCAGAGCATGTACGTGCACTGGGAATGCATGTGTAGGTAGGTCCAACATGTATTACTATAGAGGAACAGGGACCAAATGAACATGAACAGAGGAGAGGTGGAGAGAGAGAGTCTGGTGGTGGGAACAGACAGACTGCTGTGGAAGGTCACTTAAAAGGCCATTATTTGTCCTTGTACTGAGAATGAATGACTGAAAACTGAGCCGTGGCTCTGAAATAACTGACACCTCTACAGTATGTGACTGTTATTTTCCTTCTCAGCTCTCAGACAAAACCGTTGTGTCTGCTCCTCTTCCACTCAACCTGCCATATCGTTGGCAAAAACATGAAACACGGCAAAAACAGATTCCTTGTGAAGAAATAATTGCTGATACTCTGAGCTTTTATTAAAGATATTGAACATTTTTCATAGTGGCCATCTGAATCTTGCATTGCATATTAGTTTGAATGTAATGTAGCCCGAAAGAATTTGACATGAACGTTATTCCTAAAAAAAAAAAAAAACAGAATTTAAAGCTGCACTAATCATTATTTAACACTGGCAGTGCTCCCGCTGTAATGGCCATCAGATGCGTCTGTGTCGCGCCCCGCTGTGACGCCGCCATGACAGCTGATCACACCCACTCTAATTAATGCTCTAAATCCCACCAGAAGCGCAGCGGCATGTTACAGAAAGCTCAGCGAAGAAATATGTGCCTGGTCTTTTTTGGTGTCAACAGCAAATAGCGCAACACAGGCAGGAAATCCAGTCAATTTTCAAAATAAAACACCCCATGTAGACTTTTGATCGTATATTCTATCACCACGTCAATTTTATTTTATAACTGATGGCACCAGGACAGAGGTCAGCTGGTCAGAGGGTTTGTTAACACCTGTGCTATTGGCTAACGAACAACAAAGTAGTAAATACCAACAAGAAACTCATTTAAAACAGACAAAATAAGAAGCTTGACCATTTTGCTAATGTTACATGAAGAAAATCGAAGAAAAATGACAGAATTACCAAAAACTGAGCAAGTCAACTAACTAGGCAAAAATGCTGGTGGGATATGAAACCGTATGGACGGAGCAAAGCCGCACCATTTCAGGCTTTCAGGGTTAGTCACCTGTCATCCTATCTGCAGAACAGGGCTTTTCTTTCCAGCAACCCAAAACATCCCCTCCTGTTTTACAACTGTGTTGAAAAGGCTGCCGAGGATTTCCAAGAATCTGGGTTACTCTAGTCAGGTGATGCTAAATTATGAAAAGAGGCATTTTCTATGTTGTGGAACTGCAGTAAATTATTGATTTTTCCAAAGACTCGCTGTGACCTCTGAATGCTGAAACAAAATGTCTGGTCTGCAGTGTGCTTACAATGCCCCCCCCCCCCCAGTGTCCCATTCTACAACATGCTACATATCAGCACAAACAGGCAGGTCACAATACCTGCTTCCTTTAGAGTCAACATTAAAAGCACTGCATCCTTGACTTGGTTTCTGTCTGAATTTGAAGTTTGTCTTGAAAATGCTCACCTTCACTTATCTAAAGTGACAGATGGAGCGGCTGCCTTAATTAGCATGTTCAGCTGTCAAATTGTGGATGACAGCGAATCTCTTTGTACGGGGCCGGGCAGTTGCAGGCTAGAAGTGGTGACTGGAGAGTCACTCTTTCTCCAGGGTCATGTATATTTAAAAGTCTTGCTCTCTCTTCTTCTTCGTGCCAGAACAGACACAGCACAGGTGAGCGAGAGAGGAACAGAAAAAAAAAAGAGCGAGCGAGCGAGCTGGCAGCTGGAGGCAGCCATCTTGGACTGGGTTAAAAGCGTAATCCTGGTCACGCTGTATCAGCAGCACAGGAGAGATAAGACAGTGAGGGAATGCCTGTGCTGGGAAACCCCTCTGCAGAGAGAGAGAGGGAGAGAGGGGGAGAGAGCATATGGATACTGCAGATACTGTTGCAGTCAAATCAAAAGCCTGGGTAGGAGGTGGATAGAGCCCCGTCTCCTGGGGTACTCCAGGCTAATGTTAAGTCTTATTAAATCTGCATCATATTTCATATAGACGAAATGTAGGAATAGATTAGTGCACAGTAAATGACCAGAGGGTTTCACTTTGATGAGGGAGCTAAATATGCCTTTTTGTAATACTGCACTGGTGCTGACACACTCAGCATGGAGTATTTAGGAAACCTACTCAAGTGCAACTGTGATTTTGAACAGTAACTGCATACTTTCTATGAGCAATTTCATGCGACTTTGCACATGTGCTTTGCTACATTCCCTCCATTATTAAAAAGCTACTTTACACATTAATGCATCAGTAAGATTGCACTGAGAAGTAATGCAGCCTCATTTCCATTCCACTTCATTCAGCATGGACACCTCAAAACCTTTTCCTCCACGCATTTACTTCATGTTTCACATATATACTTGAAGAATGTACTATGAAGAATGTTCTTCACTGATCCTGTCGCAGTGATCGAAGCGGACAGGGCACTTCTATAATGTGCTCTTTGTACATTCTTTTGCTGTAAATTGCATTACCTAGGACCCACTGGAGGCACTGCATAACCAGGGGCCACTGTGTGATCATCATCTGCCTGCTTTTAACGGTCTGTGGCTAGTCTAAGTAAAGTTATACTAACCTTACAATAATGCTGAACAGAGTCAGAGGACGACACAACGGAGCTTCAAACGTCAAATCCAACATTCCTAAATGCAATTGCACAAGAGCAGCATGGTGATGATCGCGCCACTCTTAGCAGTGAAGAGCCTGTTAGCATCAGCAAAACCACCTCCAGCTACCACTGCCCTTACTGGAGCCAACTATGACAAACTATGACTAACAACTAACTATGACGACAGTAATGTGAGTCAAGAAAAAACATAAATGTTTCATTTATCTATGCAGTGTTTTTTCAGTAATGTCTTCTAAATCAGTAATGATTTATGTGTGTGTGTGTGTGTATATATATATATATATATATATATACACACACACACACACACATATATATATATATGAATGCAGTAATTGTCCAATATTGTCCAATAAACACACAGCAGCAGGCGAATAAGATGAGCACTGGCACTTGTGTTCTCAGGTCTCATAACTTACTTACCTCTTTGATATGTGTTTCCTGCAACACGCCATAACCACCAGGCACGATGCTGGGATTCCTATACGGGGCCAAGAGGCGATAAAGACAGCATGGTTTACACTGACAGCGGTGGAAACGATGCCGGTAATGGGAGGTTTCACAGAGATAGCTGCCTGTGGCCACCGTGCCTGGAATGGCTAATTAGCTTGCTGTTTACCCTGCAGTACTGCTGGTAAGGAGGAACATTTTATCGTTGATGTGGCACCGTTGCACTGTAACCTTAGAGGGTCTCATTTCAGATGCAGCTTTATTCTGGGTATCGTTAGTGCTCATTATGTTGCAGTCACACAGGAGAGAGTGTGTTATAAAGGAAGTGAAAGTCCCACACTGCAGATACACACACACACACACAAATTTGACTGGTTGAAGCGAGTGACAAAGTGCTGTTATTGCCCTTGAAATTTATAGCCACCACCACGGGGACCTGTGTGACAAAGCAGAAGGAGCCTGTGATCATTATTATTTTCACTCCTTCTGTTTCATGGATTTGTGGCACGTCCCTTGCATTCCATTTTTACCCACATTCTGCCCACTTTCATCTTCCTGCAGCTATTTTTACCTCCTCTCATTCAAACAGTGCAGTGTGCAAAACTACAAGCTGATGCAAACAGCTCGGTGAGATGAGATAACGCTGTTTGGCATTGTTTCCTTATACCGGTCTGGATTGTCTGCATTAGTGCTGTTTACCTCTGCCATTTGAAATTAGCCTCTGTGCAACAGCGACAGCTCTCTCCAGCCACTCTGATAGATAAATGCACCAGCAGGGAAGCAGGGTGAAGCACAGAGCTGGGACTTACAGAGACTGTCCAGGCAGGACAGGTTTGCTGAGCAAGACAATGAATCCCTGTATCTCCTGGCTGCTCCTCATGCCAAAAACCACCATTTAAGGGTCAAGGGTGGTAAAATGACCAAAGTTTATGTAGGTGACATTTTAGTGGCCGTTGTAATCATGACAGGAGCAAAGGAGGACGTCAGGTGATGGAGTACAAAGATTGACAAAGAGTGTGTAGGGAGAAGCTCGGAGTGGATGGAGGGTCAAACACAGGACTTCCACCCATTGAGATTCTTCAAGGAACTACTCACTTTTCACATTGTGTAAAGAAAGTCAACGTTGAGATATTTCTACTTACGTCATGTGTAACTTCTAGTGTAGCTTGTGTCGGGCTCGTTACGTTGAATTCGCAATGACATTTGATGTAAATTTTGTAGGTCATAGAACGTACTTTACTTCCATAACTAAAGCACTTATTTCAGCTCTATATAAAACTTCTCAGAGAAATGAACTGTTTCCAAAAAGGGACCAGTTTTAAACATAACCGTAACATACCTCATTTTAAGTAGCCACTATAAGCGCTCGAAGCCTTTTTCCTACAGATTCAGACAAATGTAGACCAATTTGCACTATAATCAAAATTAAAAAAAGATTTAAAACCATTTTTAAATGTTCTTTTTAATTTCACGAGAGTCTCAGACTTTTACTGGCAGTTGGTTCACATTTTTCTTAAAGCATTAGTGGGAAAGACTGGTTCCAATTGATCCACCCACAGAGGCCTTGCAGACAGTATACGACCTTGGCAAATGTATAGGGTCTGAGAGCGGAGGAGCAGGCCAGAGCTCTGGTGCTGTTTGCAGCCAACAGTAGCTGTTTTTATATCAAGCCACAACAAGGCATGCAGTTGACAGAGTGGGAGGTACAGCTTGTGAAAACTGCATGTTGAATAATTGATTGTGTGCATAAAGCATGGAAGTGGAGGAGGGGGTGGAGGAAAGGGAGGCGGAACCGGTCGTAAGAAAGGAAAGGAGCAAGGACGGAAGGAAGGAAGGAAAGAAGGATGTAATCTAGTGGAACAGATCGATAAATAAATCCACACATTACCTACACTGAAGTTTCACTCCAGCAGCCAGTTCACTTCCTGCTTTATCTTTTCTTTACTTTTCCTCCATTTGTGTTTATGCGTTCTTCCCCAACCCACTCATTTACAAAATTAATGAAATGACTTTTCCAACAACAAATTGTTTTTGTTAACACCATGAGTGGACCACTATTGTGGCAGTCATACCCACAAGACGCCTTCAGGGGAACTATGTAAATGCTACAAACATTGCAGAGGAACCCTTGTGTTGCACTGGTGACAGAAATTATGAAAGATGTCTCCTGAAATTGGGTTTTGAATGCAGGTGGATATGTTTGGATCGTGCAGTGTCGTTAATGGTACAGCTAAAATGGTTTTCTCTCATTTGTTGGCTCTGGGTGGAGAGGAAATTTCAACATGCAGCATCTCAGCAGATTTGTGCTGATCAATATTTTAGCAGTCTCACCGAGAGACCTCTATAATATGTAGGCTATTGTATGTATTTCTATGCAGTACAAACGGAGAATGTCGAGAGCACATTTCAGCCCTGCAGTTCACCGTTCTCGAGTCCTATTCAGCAATGCCTAAGTGCAAGGATGTGCACAGACATCATGAGAGGTAGTAGCTCAATATTACAAAGGGCAGACCCACATCCACTGTATTGTACCCCCATGTTGGCACAATACATAAAGCCATATGCCAAAACACAAACATACAACACTTGTTTGTGTGTATGATGGTGATTTGATGATGCACATATACACACAGAATAACCCCTTAGAGGGTCTGATCATGTAAATCTATCAATTTGTCCAGAGGGGGCCTTCAGCCAGAGACAGGGGCTCTTTAGCCACTCTGTGTGCATGTCCCTGATCACAGCACAATATGTGTTATATGTCCAATAACGATTGGGCTGCGTTATATATTCTGTTGAGTAGAGTACTTATATTATCCCAAATGTTTTCAACAATGTTCAAAAACAGGAGAAATCCAATTCAACATGAAGGATTCAAGAATCCCCACATGAGCAGCATCAGATATTATATTAGGAAACAGTGACAGGAAGAACTCCCCTTTAACGGGAAGAAACCTGGAACAGAACCAGGCTTAGGTTTCTGAAAAGCCAAGATGAAGCTCAAAGGGACGCTCTCCAGAGGTCGCCGTCTTGGCTAATCCAAAAATGGCACGAGAAAAGAGGGCCGCCCATCCAGCTGTACGCTACCAAGCTAGGCTAAGGCTAAGGAGCTGGGCTAAGAAGCTAGGCTACATGCTACGTGTAGGCGTGGCTCAGCTGTGTCTGTCGTCCCGCTGTGCTCCTCTCCAGTCTGTGATGTGTGAAGTGTTTTCAGCTTTGTGGACAGTGCTATAAAAATAAATCTTGATTTATTGACTTGTTGAGAATTTGATGCATTTTACGTCACTAAATTTGATACAACAGAAAACTCCTCATCTAAACATCTGCATGGCACGAGAGCTATGTATGTAGCTGAGTGACAGTGGACCGGGGGGGTTCGTCCTAGTGAGCTATCCCACCCGTCCGGTCGGCTACAGGCTCCACAGCAGAGAAGTCATCACAAGCCACTGTAACGCTGACTGTGGAGGTTTGGCTAACTGCAGTGAAAAACACTAGGTGCTAGCACAGCAGCAGGCTAGCCCCTTAGCTAACACCAAGATCGCTTTAAAGCTAAATCAAGCCTAACGTAATCTAACACCACACTTGTCAGTTTAAAGTTTTCCCCGATAAAGCAGCAGTGAAACCACAGAATCACAGAATGAACACATTAAAGCAGTCAACCCTGCTCACAGTGCAGAGGAGAGGGAGGCTGTGGTTCCTCTGAGCAGTAGCTATGCATGGGAGACACTTAATTATGCATTACTTTGAGCCTTAATATAATTTAAGCGGATGAGTCATGTAAAAATTCCTCCCCTGTACAGTTGTCATGAATGGAAAAATTAGCAACAGAGACTAAAACCGTCTTTTGTACCAGGCTATGAACGTGTTTCTTTCTGCTGTAGTTTTGGTCATTTTAACATGGGGAGGGGGGGTTCAATGGGGATTCGCTCCCTTCTGGACCCAGCCTCGCAGTTTTTGGCACTTCCGCTTCATTTTCCAAAGTTGGAGGCTGCCACTTGGTCGATCCCTGCAGACCTGCATTTTAAAACGTGTTGTGGTTTCTGGTGGGCCCAACAGATGCATAACTAAACAGTAGAAATAAACATGTGTACAGCCTCTTACAAGAAAGGTTTGTTGTACTGGGGGTGATTTTTTTTATTGAACACTCCTGTAATCCCAGCCTGTGGCTCTTGTGCTCGCTCACAGCACCAGGGTGGGAGGTGTGGAGGTGTGGAGCTTCGGGGCAGACAGGATGACACCCTCTGTCTCTCTATGTTTATCTTCCATCTTGTTTTCATCTTTTCATTTTCTGAAAGGGTTCCACTGGTTCTTTACTGGGTCTAGAACATGTTTATTTTCAAACTGATATCCGTGTCAACTTAGAGGCCTGCCTGCTGCTGTACTGTTAGCTCAAATCATAACCTATAACCTTACCTAGCCTAGCACTTTAGTTTAACCCAACCTTTAGTTAACACAACTTGGATAGCCAGTTATTGGCTTGTGTTGGCGTCTGAAGCTGCTGCTGTGGAGTGTGTCTGCGGCATGGGAAAGCTCACCAGTGCAAGCCCTCGTCCACCATCACTCGTGCAATACATTCATTGCATGAGTCAGCATGTCGGAGTGCCCTTTGGGCAAGACACTGAACCCCAACCTGCTCCTGAAGCAGCTTCAGTGTGAGAAACAATAATCTCCTCCAACTGAGATTCTTGGACAGATGAATGGTGTGTGAATGTAATCGAAATCATTTACCATTTCCAGTAGTTGGATGGGTAGTCAACTCATCTAATGGTACGTTGGCATGTTAATGAACATAATTTGTAGCAACTTTTGATTGAAATAATAATATGATTAAACGTGATTAAATGTCAGAGTTGTGACATCATCAAACAATATATTCCGTTATTGCCTTGACTGAAGGACCCCCAGCAGAAGACGTTGCATACTGTGTGTTTACATTGGGTAAAACTGGCATGACAAAATGTTAACACATTTAAAATGTGAATTGAACATTCCTGCTGAAGCACCAGCGCTTCACTGACAGCAATCAGCCAAATAATTGCAAAGTTTAATTTCCCTGAGAGGCCAGGCTAGAGTCTGACAGAAAGAGACGTCACATAAAACTACACTCATTGATTAAGTATAAACGTAAAGCAGATCTGCACCATATATAATTGACCTGATACTAAGCAGAGAGCTTTTGCAACTAATGGAGTTCATTGAGAGGTTTATCCAAGATGCTTCCCAGGAGAGGGCAACAGCACACGATGGTCCATCATTACTCACAGAGCACAGGCCTGGGA
Organism: Pempheris klunzingeri; assembly: GCF_042242105.1. Taxonomy (NCBI): domain Eukaryota; kingdom Metazoa; phylum Chordata; class Actinopteri; order Acropomatiformes; family Pempheridae; genus Pempheris; species Pempheris klunzingeri. Next base: position 21,656,583 of record NC_092029.1, on the reverse strand, counting down.
ATTCAAAGTAAAAGGCACTGTATCACTTAACAATAAAGCACATTAATGGAGTGAGTCGCTTTAAAATGATGACTGTGTTTTTCATGGCCATGTGATGTCACCATCAAAATGAAATACAATCAACAAAAAGAACATGTTTCTCTTCAGTTCATTAAAACTCCAGAAGGGAATAAACAGATGTGAAATTCTTTCCCCCTTGTTATTTCTTTTGTCAAAGCTGCACTACTCAATATTTGTTGTATTAACAATTGATCAGTTGAGTATGTCATTATCAAAGGGATCAGTCATTGTCACAATCTACAGACAATTAGCAGCCGACTGTGACTCCCCTCACCTCTGTGGAGAGTGTTAGCATCTTTTAGCTCTTTTTTTTTTTGCTCTCCTGCCCCACAAACCTGATTTCCAGTCTCGACAAGGAGCTGTTTTCAGCAAAAAAGGCTCTGAATCTGCCAAGCGCCGAACAGCAGACAGACAAAACTAGCAACTAGCTGAGGGACACTGTAGAGCATTTAGCATGTAAAGATCCAGAGGTTTTTTCAAGGGTTATTTAGATAATCTAGATGCAGTCTTATTACTAATTTGGCTGCACTAGATAGTTAAATAGATATATTTTTCAGTATAGTACACCGTGTTGTGGGTGCGTTCAACTATTGTTTTGGCCTCCCCGCTGTCAGTTGGCTTCATTCCATTTATTTGCCACAAGTCTGCCGTAAACTGAATCCAAGCACCCCTGTGTCTTTTGAAAAAAGGCTTTGAATGTAAAATTGCTCATTTAATTTTATATCAAGTACATCATTTCATTTCAAGTTTCTCCATTTCATAACTATTAGCCCACTTTTCCACTCTGCAAATACATTAGATTTTTACTTTACTGATTTCATTTTATAAGAGGCTCTCTGAAACTAGGCCTGGGATGGCCGTGATTGTCAGCCGACAACACTTTTCACTAATATTAGTATTAATATTAGTAACGTGTTTACAGACACTACACTTGAGACTGTTTTCTTGAGCGTGTAAACTTCAAACAGCATGTTTGTGTGCGTGACCAACCGGCTGCCAAAAATCACACCCAACAGCTTAGAAATGTAGCCAAGACAGCTGGTCCTGTGTGTGCAGCTAAGAACTGATCCTGGGTGAGTCTGAAGGACAAGCTAGTGTGTCTCAAGGATGCATACCTGTCTCTGCGTCACATGCACGAACAGTGCTGGTGATGTTTCTTTACCATAAACCATACCATACCATACCATACCATACCATAAACCATACCATACCATACCATACCATACCATTTACCATAAAGCATCTCTTGAATTTGTATAGAGTTGCACACAGACATAAAGGTAGATAAACAGTTGCCTATCAACACATCCAACAAACACAGAGTGACATTATCACTCATTTGGAGTCATCCTATCCAATTAATGTAAGGCCACTCTCCTTTTAGGTCTGTTTTTTTTTTGTCTCCAATAACTCCTGAGGGAAATATCTGGCTCCTTAGGTGTTAAAAGCTCCACCATGTTTACCATCTGTTCTCTAACTTTGGGTGTCCGCTGTTTGGGCAGGTACACTTTAGTGGGCTTATTAGAATGTTTTTAATGAAACCAGCTCCAAACTGCTGAAAGTGGTGAAACTAAACCGAAACACTGAAGCTGTGAGTTGTAAAGAAGAAAGAATGAGTTGAAAGATGAGAAGAAGGTCCTGTTTTGGGTTTGAAAGGACCAGCAGGTACAAAAAGATTTGGAACTGGTCAAGTAGATTTCCTCAGCTGGCAGCAAACAGGCTACAACAGCTACAGTGTAATCCTTTAGGGGAACTGAAGTCATCAAAGTTCATCCACTGAAAGTGTTTTTTTTCAGGCTTAGATTGTCATCATAGTGTCTGACAACATTAAAGAGTTCTTCCAGAGATGGACCACAAAAAGCTGCTACATCGCTCTCTTCAAAGCCACCACGCCTTACTGACAGAACAGTACCTTTATCTTGGTTTACAGCTGTTTTAATCGGTTAGTGAGTCTGAGTTGTTGTGTGTTACACAAACATTGTGTTGGAACCAAACTAACCCCTTGAAAACACCGTAGGCACACTGTGACGAAGACTCTGCCACTGATTGTGGACGGCACATGTTTCAGGGTGTGAAACAGAGCTGATGCATAGTGCTGGCTGATATAGAGGCTCCAGAGGTCCCGTGCAGGTGTGCTGATGGCAGAAGGTACCATGTTTAACCGGGTTATAGGTGATGTTACCTAACTGATGAAGCTGTGTGTCAAAGCGTTGAGGTTTATTTAAGGCCTTTGACTGGGAAGTGGTGATTCCTATAAGAAATGATATTTGTGTGATATTTTTGATTCATGTAAGAACTGGCAGTGAAGCTGATTGTTTAAAGGGAAGATAATTGATTGATCAGTGGTTGGTTGGTCTAGGGGGAGACCAACCTCTGGCCACCAAAACTTGCGAGGAGTCAGTGTGAGGGGGGGCTGTGAACCAGACAGGTGACAGCTATTTTTTTCTTTTTAGGTCTGTCTGTTTTTACTGTGGACGTCCAACTTTCTGTCTTCATCACTGCTTTTGTAAATAAAAGCACCTAACTTTTGCAACTCAAACCGTTTTTGTTATCTTTTTTTAGACAGCTGACCCACCAATTTTTGTAACACACACACTACAAGTAGTCACACGATCTACTGTATTAACTACTGATTTAAATGTATTGTTTACTACTCAGTACAGTTGCCAATAATTCCCCTGAGTTGTTTGTATGTGTCGGCCCTGTGATTGACAGGTGACCAGTCCAGTGTGACCCCGCCTTTCCCCCAATGGATGGATGGATAATGCCCCTGAATTTCAAAAGTGTCTCTCAGTTCGCTGTTAATGGGTTTGAAACTGTAAAACTAAGAGCTGTGTAACTGTGTTGTGTTATCATTAAAAGTCAGCCTCTCCTCAGAGCACACAGCCACAAGCTAAAACAGCGAGCTCAAGTTAACATCCATTTTTAAACTTGTTCATTTGTAGTCAGTTAGCTCTTGTCAGGTCTGATTCCTCAGTGAGAATCAACCAACAACGCAGCACAAAGCGGTGATTTTTTTTGCTAAATTGTATGCGTCTTTATGCAGTTATGGAGACACTTCAAATCATCCATTTTTGTGATGGCAAAGCTATTCTTTTAGTATTAGCCATGTTTATCACCTGCCTGCTGGCCAGTCAGAAGCAGAAGTGGCTTTCTGTGGCTGTGGGACACTAGAGCCACTAAACGTTTGAGCAGTTTCTGCAACTGTTGCACTAAATCACAAGGTTGAATGCTGTGCAACAGCACACATGTTGGCAAAAGACCCACTCATCCACAATTATATGAGCAAATGCATGTGTTAACTCAGCACACATTTACTCAGCGCTGCACCGCTGACATGTCACATTTTTCATCGGAATCGATCGGAACGAGCAAAGCGTGTTGAGAAATCACACACGGCATGGCCCGAACACACACCGGGGGGTGTGTGCACCTATTTCCTGTAAATCATTGATAAAGTATTGTGGGAGGCTGGGCTGTTTACTTTCACTACTGCTGAGATGACATTTTTGGTGGTGACGAAGCGGATGGATGGAGCATTAGTCCAGCTGAGGGGGTTCAGGTGTAGATTGTAAGCATACCGGTGAACAGATTGAGATTTCTGTCACCGTTGTTTCTCCTCACCTGCCTGTGGAGGTGAACTGGTTGACTAAACGGATAATTTAAACACGCTCACGTGTGCATAACGTACATGAGCACAGCCATCGCCTGGTAATAATTCTGAGCAAATAAGGGAACTCTCCCTCCATCTATATTTCTCTAAAACACACACATGCACTGCAGACATACCACCAACCCACCCCCCCACCCCCCCGCCCCACCCCTTCCCGCATACACACACACTCAGTCATTAGTCATCCACCAGAGGAACCACCCCCACAGCAGACACGCACCCACACATGCAAAAACACACATACACACAAGCACTCTTAATCACAAAGACTGTAACTACACATTACCTCATGAATATTTCCTCAGGGCCCAGTATACAGTTTCTGGCTAAGATGGAAGTATATATATGATATATCGGACTTGACACTTCACGGCTTGTTGGTGATAGGTTTTGTGTAAATAACAGCTCATATTACCTTGATTACTTCAGCGAGAATTACAACCACAGGATGGTGTGCAGTCAAAGCAGATATAAAAACATACCACAAGATTCCCTCCAAAGGGGGTTAGGGTTAAAAGCGTCATGCTGATCTAGCCACCTTACCTACCTGTTGTTGAATGATTAATCAATGAATCATTTAAAGAGCGTCGTGACCCCAGTGGCTCGTGTGGACACGTGTGGTGTCTGCGTGGACAGTATGGCTGCCGCTGCTGCTGGGTCCTTCTACACCTGCCATGCTGCCCACGCCGTGTGGCTGCTCCAACCTGTTAACACTGACGCCACGATGAAAAAACAAGATGGTTCTGCAACGCACACAAGCTGCCCAGCTCGGCCGTCTTTACGTCGTTACACTGCTCATAGTTCTTTGTTTCCAGTCTTAAGGTAACATTTCTGAGTAAAAGACTTTTGCAGTTGATGCGAGGAACACCAGGAATGAACTGAAGAGAAAAGCAACAGGAGACTGATCTTGTTAACAAGGTAATGGGAACCAGCGTTGGGGAAAATCTGCTCTGCAACAGAACATGAATAAATGGTGTGGATCAAGGTGATGGGATTAGCAATCAGAAGGAGCAGTTCTGGGCTCCTAGACTAAAAGATATTTATAGACAAAGACACAAAATATTAATGACCCCAGACATGAATTAATGACCGGTCATGGTACTGTACAATGCAGTGATGTGAGCCTGTGGTTCTATCGACACCCAGACCCCCCCCTGGCACGTGTGCAGTGTGCCACAGAGACACTGATAGATGTGTGATACCAGAATTAAATGTTCATCACTGAGGGCACGTCAAAGTGTAAGGCAACTCTATGGTTATTGATTCTGACCTGGGCCACGTTTATTGTCCCACAGGTCAAGCTGGGGTCAGTCTGAGGTTTCCTCAGCTCCCCCAGAGGCGCCCTTAAAAACGCTGCTTCCCCAACGTTGTAGTTCATTAAAAGGAGAGCCAATTTAGGTGAATTTAGGAGGATTAATAAAACATGTAAACTTCACCAGTGGCTGTATAGAATAAGTAGAACTGCCAACCTTCCTCCCACACTGTTATTCAGAGATCAAAGGGAAGTGTGTGTGTGTGGGGGGGGGGTGGGGGGGGGGGGGGGGCTGAGACTCCCTTTGTGGACACGAGGAGAGAAAAAGAGAAGAGGAGAGATGTTCTAATTTAACAGGCTGCAGAGATGAGATAGACTTTGGTTTCCTTTGGCAGTTCATCAAAGCAAAATCCCAATCTGCTGCATCATCATCATCATCTTCTGAGGTCATCCAGCCAAAGCAGACCTAACACTGATTTGGCTTTTTTTTAATTTGTGCAGCAAATGTGGGTTTAAAGACAACACATATGATAATAAGACACAGATGAAACTTTTTTTAGTAGTTAATAGCGTGGCTCTGAAAAAACACAGGGAAGGTTTTCACGATTGTTATTAACTATTTTAAAACGTTTTTATAATGGAGTTACATTTTCATTAGACAACATTATAATAATAGTTCCTATTCCTATAGTTCCTATAGGCAGTAAACATCCTAGCATGTTTGCTCACCAGCACCAGTGACTGTAGACTCTGTTGTGACCAACATATTCATTCATTTTATCGGTAAGTATGTATCTAATCTGTGATTTTCTTGTCGTATATGTTATGTTGTTGTAGTATAAACCCATTAGATGTATGTGTTACTGTCCCAGGCTCCTTCAAGCTCAAATGTTTTGTGATTCATCTTCTTTTAACAAACACTGCTCTCAGCCTCGAAGAATACTTGAATTCAAACAAAGTAAAGACAAGATTGATGTATCCCTCCAAGATAATTTTTCTGCAGTAACTCTTGACTCATTCCATCACGCTGCCTCTGTCTTTTCTTTTGTTGTGGCTCCCCTGCTGCGCTGATTGTCTCTGGCGTACAGCTGACTGTATACTTTGGAGCCTAATGTTTTACAAGGGAAGGAGAGGATGACATGGTGACTAAAAAAAGACTCACTGCCATCCATTCCTGTCATCCATAATAAAGTACGGTTAGCATGTTTGAAGTGGCTTACTGGTGAGGAGAGGGGAATGTCTGAGGCTATTCACTGCCACGCACTGTGTGTCTTACTGTACGAGCCAGTGACCACGCTGGACTTGTGTTCAGACAGTATATGTGTCACCACACTGATGCAGACAATTTGACTACTGGACCGGTTTGCAATCAATCAAGTACAGACTTTTTCTGTAGCTACTTACAACATGTACAAGTCTGTGTGTGTCTGTGTGTGTGTGTGTGTGTGTGTGTGTGTGTACACAGACGCTTTAAGTCACACTTGGAATGATTTCAAAGCTTTTGGAGAACTCCAGTTAGTTCTTTACGATACTTCAGACCCTCTCCTGTTGGGCTCTTTTTTCTCTAATGAAATGGATCTAAACATGAATCTCTTCACGTGTTAGGAACACACTGTTATAAGTAAAAGCTCCGCAAGTATTATCAAGAAAATGTACTTAAAGTACAAAAAACAGAACTCATTATGCATCTCACCCAATTTCAGAATGATGTATCTTATGTAATTATTAATGCTTTAATGTGTAAGCATCACTTAAATGTTCCTGCTTCATTCTGCTACTTAACATACTGATGTGTTGTTTAATATTCTGAATCTGTGAAGTACTAAAGCTGCCAACTATATAATAATATCAATATATAGGGAATAATATTCCCCTCTTAGGTTTAGTGAAATGGGTTAGGGTTACAGAGGTAACACATAGCAGTGATGTATTACTGCAGCAGCACAGGAACATAATGCTTCACTGATTTTGGTAATATTATTACATTTACTAGTCACTAACTGGTTATCAAGCCAACCTGGAACTGGTCCCAGTGCAGCACCACGTAGGAAATTACTTTCAAATGAAAGTAACTAGTAATAAAGACTAGATTACATAAATAGCTTGTCCATCATTAAATGTAGGTTTATAGCTGCAGTACTTGAGCAGGTGGACTTTTCAGTGAGAGTGCGAAATGATAAAATGGCCTGATTACCGATGACGTGGACAGAAGCCATAATCAGAGGTAGAAAACACTACTGTTTGTTCCTTCTAGCTCAGCACTCAGGGCTCCCACTGGTCGCTGGAAGATAACAGTACTGATGAGGGAGAATAGACTGTTGCAAAGTAGCTGGGTTTATATTTTATTCAGTCCTCTGTTAACATATTTTATGAAAACAGAATGACTGAAAAGGGGTGTGTGTGTGTGTGTGTGTGTGTGGCGGGGGGGTTACTACAGGGCTGTGAGTGTGACAGTTTTAGAAAAGAAGCATATGCCTCACCTCAGATGACTGCTCTGACCAAACACGGTGGAATAGCACCATTTCACTCCAAAGACAAATCAATCAACAGTTTATTTACATATACTGTATGTCTGCAGATCTTAACAGTGGGGGTGGGGGTGGGGGGGTGGGGGGGGGGGGGGGGGGGGGGGGGGGGCATCTTGCTGGCTGCTCTTTATGTCTGTTGTCATATTTGTATTTTCTACATTAGACAACTGTTTTGAACGTAACATGAACGCACAGACCCTCTGTGGTCTGGTCATTATGATGTCAGTAGCATTTCCTTTTCTCCCCTGTTCTCCATTCACTACTTGATCCACTGTTAATATAAAAATATTGATTAGTGCAGCTTTAAACTATGTAAGCTGTCCTTTCCACTCACACCTTTTTTTAAAATGCAGCACAAACATTCTGGCGTCTCCACACTCCTGTACTGTGTGCCGGCCTCTCTGAGCCCCGACCTGCATGAACCCTGAAGACAGTTTGGAAATAATTTCGCTGCTATGTTCTCCACCTTGTTTTGACTTTATCGGTGTCAAACAGTTCATTTTAAGGCTTATTCTCCTGCTTGGAGAACCTATAATCACTGCCATTACTCTGACAGCCACTTAATAGCCTAAAAGCAATGATAATTAAAGGAAACCAGGTTGAGGGCAGTTAAACAGCGCAGCGTGTTCAGGAAAAGGTTGTGTGTGATACTACGCATTAGCATTTAGCAAAATTAGGCTGGTGAGCCTCACAGATGTTTTTGTGACACACACACTCTCACATTTCCATATTCCATTCTCTCTTTAAGTGTATTCTACATGCCAATTAGCTGCACAAAACTCTCAGAGAAGAGGATTAGCAAGAAGAAGCTAAAAGAATTAAAAAATCACACATATTTCCGGACATGCGGCCCCTCGCCTCCATTCTAACATGCATCTGTGACCATGTTTTACCTGAGAGGGTTCAGTGGTGCGTCCCTATGTGTCACGCAACGCTGGAGCAGAGGTGGTCCCCCCCGACACTCGATGTCACACACACTGTATGTGCAGCCTGTCAGGGGGTCTGCTTCCGTCCCCATGGTAACCTTTTCTCATTCCGTGGATTGCTTTTTGTATTACAAAGTGAGGTCACTTAAATGGATGGCATGTCAACTCACTTAGCCAATGATCGAGGAGCACTAAGTTTTAAATTACATGCAGTTTAGCATTAGTGTATTTTTAATGTAGCATTTAAGTATTAGGCTACTTTACACCCCCCCCCCCAATTCAGTATTTATAAGCAGTATACACCCACTGATCAAACCGGTTACAACACACTACAATGCAGTTGAACAGTCAGCATATATATAAGTGTGACTCTGCTGACAAATATAGTCATAAACTCTTAAATCTGCATACAGCTGCCTTGTAGTGCGTTTAACCGTATTATTAGGTGTTTATAGATTGTGTGTAAATACTAAATAAACCTAATAAAATATTCCTAAAATAACCTGACAAACCGGCGTGCTGTGGTCTCGTTTCAGCGCTGCTCGTTACTTCTTTGTCCCGTGTTGTTGCCATCTCATAACCACGGGCAATTATCTGGTTAGAAATAAAGAAAGTAGCTGTTTCTTATTAGATGAGCAAAAGCTTTATACTAAGAAGTACTTTTTTGTTTTGCTTGAGGCAATCTTCCCTTAAGACTGAAATGCTTGATAATGAGGTCAAATGAATAAGAGGGAAGAAGGGAAGCACAAAATATGGTTAACATAACTTTACGGCACATCCTCAAAAAGGAAGAGGCTGCTTTCATTTCCCCACCCGAGATTAACCTGTAAAAGGGAGCTCAATTATTGCTGGGGATTAGAATCATCCCAGAGCTCACTCATGTAGAGGAGAGGGTACTGTATGCTAACTTCCAATTGCTATTTTATATTTGAGTGAGTGCTGGTGAACATGGATACCACTATATCTGCTTAGAATCAATCAATCTTTATTTATATAGCGCCAATTGACGACAGTGTTATCTCAAGATGCTTTCCATAAAGAGCAGGTCTGGGGGCAATAAACAACAACAAACAGCAACCACAATAATAAGAGCAACTATAGTGCTGACAGCAGGACTATGAGTCATAGTTAGAACCAGAGGTGGGACCAAGTCATTGTTTTGCAAGTCACAAGTAAGTCTCAAGTCTTTGCCTTCGAGTCCCGAGTCAAGTCCTGAGTCAAGACAGGCAAGTCCCGAGTCAAGTCCCAAGTCAAGACCGACAAGTCTCAAGTCAAGTCCCAAGTCCCACCATTTGAGTTTCAAGTCCTTTCGAGTCCTTTTAACAACAGAGAAATAATATTTACACAGATCATGTATGCTACAACATCTGTATTTATTCAAACCTTTTCTAGCAAGAACGTTGTTCAAACACATTTGAAAGAAACAAATGCAAATGTAATTTGCACAGAAAGTGCTGACATCGTATTTCCATAGCATACTGCACCATAACTAGTTGCACAGCAGTTTCTGTCCTGTATTGTATATATAGTAGCAAGTCTTTTCAAGCCAAAAGGGTCAAGTCCAAGTGAAGTCACGAGTTACTGGTGTTAAAGTCCAAGTCGAGTTGCAAGTCTCTTTACATTTTGTCTCTTTACATTTTGTCAAGTCGAGTCTAAAGTCATCAAATTCATGACTCGAGTCTAAGTCATGTGACTCGAGTCCACACCTCTGGTTAGAACTATGGTAACAGTGGAAACCATGACAATAGTTAGTATATGAATAATAATAGAGAAAAAGAAGATATCAAGTTAGTTATCAAATAGCAGACATTAAAGAGACATGAAGCATCAGGATGGAGAGGAAGAGGAGGAGAGAGGAGCCCAGTGCATCATGGGAGTCCCCCGGCAGTCTGAGCCTATAGCAGCATAACTAGGGGCTGGTCCAAGGCCTGATCCAGCCCTAAACTATAGGCTTTATCACTAAGGAAGGTTTTTAGTCTACTCTTAAATGTAGAGAGGGTGTCTGCCCCCCCAACCCAAACTGGAAGGAGGTTCTACAGGAGAGGAGCCTGATAGCTGAAAGCTCTGGCTCCATCACTACTTTAGAGGACTTTAGGAACCACCAGTAGACCTGCAGTCTGGGAGCACAGTGCTCTAGTGGGGTAGTACGGTACTATGAGCTCTTTAAGATATGAAGAATTAACGTCGACATTGTTATTCTGAGCATGTTAGCACGGTGACATGGATTATGTTTGATTGGTTTACCCATGATGCACCTCTTTCCAAAAGGTGTTGTAATGTCCTTCAAGCCGATGAAAAGCCTTTTAAAGACTTTTGGCTAAATCTGCTCATCAGATCACAACTTGTACAGTTTCTTGGAGAACATGTAAAACTCCCAGCGATAACTAATGTGTGATACCAGAATTAAATGTTCATCACTGAGGGCACGTCAAACTGTAAGGCAACTCTATGGTTATTGATTCTGGCCTGGGCCACGTTCCTTGTCTGTGACCTCCCCCACAGGTGACAATAAATGAACAACAATAGTGAAATAGAAAAAGCACATAGATAGTAAAAAATTCTAATTATATTAGATGATGAGAGAACATGGATGTTCACACATGGACATGAATCTGGCAGAAAACACAGAATATCAAACTCAGCACAAATCAAATTTTAATGTATCAATAGAATATATCTAATATTTGATTTATATTTTGTATTAATCTCAATCTGCAAAGTTCGTGTAATGCTGTAATAAATGTAAAAAGTACAATATTCGCCTCCAAATGTGTTGCGGAGTGGAGGAAGAGTACTTAATAAACTACTCTGAACAAGACAAATAAGGCTTCCTGGCAGAGCAGCTCACCTGGTTCAAGACTGGAAATACTGAAACGTTCCAGAACCACCGGTGTTACTAAACGTTAGTGGGTGTGTCAAAGCATGTTCGCTAAAGGTCCATTCATATATTTAACTTCATCACATTCTGGCCTGGCATCATAACTGGTGAGCTACATTAACGTCTTCAGTGAATAAACACAGAAAACAAAAACACTCAGTTGTTTCAAACAGTCAATAGAAGGGCGGTCCCTGTGTACGTGACACTGTTGCTTGACTAATCTCTCTTCATTAGCAGAATTGGTCCTGAGTGACTCCTGTCCTTTTGCCCTTTAGCTCAGTGTTGCAGTCTCACAAGCCGAATAAACACCCCCGATGCTGCTTTACAAAGGAACTGAATCAAATTAGAAAGGTGAGTCAAAGTCAAACATGCACCGCCGGCCCTCGCCTGCAGAAAAGATACCGGCCTGAACAAATTAGTCCAAAAAAAGGTGGTGAGATGGGGATCGGGGGGGGGGAATAGAGAGAAAAAGAGAGCAAAAGGAAGACAACATAAACTTTTTTTCTATAGCGAGACTAAAGTAGCACAACTGAAGCTCTTAAATAAATGAACCCGATTCCCCAGTGTGCCTTTAAGGGGGCAGTTCTCCTATTGTTGGTGCTTTAATGTTACGTATTGATTAGCTGCACATTTACATCAAGGAGAGCTCCCGAGAGAGCTTTCAGGCTATGTCAAAGTGGGCCTTATTCTGTCTGCTTTTCCTCTTCTCTGGCAGCGATGAGACTCCCAGGCTGTTACTGACTCGCTGATGTGAGGGATGCTGACTTTGCTGCCGTCTTGAGCTGAATTAAAAGAAGACAAAGAGGGTTCTGATTTCATGGCAGGTGGAAGTTTCAATGAAATTATGAGCGACGTGGACGCGGAGCGGGGGAGGAGAAAGGAGAAGAGGGAGAGACCAGGAGAACAAAAAAGGGGGGAAGGAAACAAAATCTGGCACATAAAGAGAGAGAGAGAGAGAGAAAGGAGAAAAAAATAACGGGTAGTACAATGAAACATGGCCCTCGCCCCTGTGGTAACTCCAGAATAGAGTTTCTCTTTGAGCAAAATGCTGATGCAGCAGGCTGTGCCCTCCACAGACAGGCCCTGATACTAGCTGGCACACTCAGAGAGAGGCACTGTGCTACGCCTCTTCTCTGCTGCTTACAACCACCACGATCACAAACTCACAGCCAACAACAAAAACCGCATCAACGTTTGATGAGAACTTCAGCAAAACTCTGAGCAGATATTCAAATGGATGCAGCAAACTGCGCCGTGTGTGTCTCTGTGTTTCTCTCCGCTGGGGTGGGGGTGGTGGGGGTGGGGGCAGGGGGGTGCTGTGACTTTGCAGCAAGCTCGCTCCGTCAGGCAGCACTTGAGCACATCACGGCTCCCTCTGCCAGGGCCCTAATCGAGTTCTCTGTAGTCTGTCACATCGTGTGCAAGCAGCAGTGCCGCCGGCGATACAGGGGGAGCTGCACTAGTCCAGCTACAGGAGTCACATGGTGCAAAAGCAGGATATCGCAGCATTATGTGTCCGTGTACATCTGCTACATTCACATTTCTTTTACTATCCTGCAATAAACCAGCATTTACCTGTATGTCTTAAATAACATTATGAGGACGTGTGTGTGTGTGAGTAGTAACTATTATGGTTATTATTTAATTTAAAAAAGCATGGAAGTGCTAGAGACGTTACACTGTTGGCCTGATGATATCCAAAGGAATGTTGATATAGTGGTAATAATGGAACTACTAAGTATTTTCCCAAGAAATAACAAATACATTCTAAAAACGTTACATATGTATGGTCCAGTGTGTTTGATTTTTTTCAGATATATAGAAAGATTAGTCTCTTGTTAAATCATGTGTGCTTTCAGCTTCTGGGCTTTTTTCCATTACCAGAACAGCAAAGTAAAAATACACTGAAGGGGAGAAACAAAAATCCTGCTTTGGTGTCAAAGGTCACTGCTCCACACGCTCTGCCTGAGGCAGTGAGGGGAATCATTTGGCATAGCTTTTATACGGGCAGAGCTGCTGCTTCAGACAAGAGGTGTATCGATTGGTGACTCATCCTAAACGCACAGTAGCGAGGAATCCTGTGTGGGCTTCTGTGCAACATGTGTTTGTGGTACTGTACAGTAGTCGTACAGTATGTCTGCTCTATATGTGTCTGCATCTGTAGCGATAAGTGGCATTTTGTCCCTCTGCATCCTCCAAGCTGGATTTGAAGAAAGCTGATAGGCGGCATGTCGATGGGACAAAGTGTTTAAACAAATCCATGAAGCATGACAGGAAGGAAACTAAAGAGTGCCATCTAGTGGTGAGGCCGGAGATTACAGCTGGAGGAGAGTCTGACGTGGTTACCAAAGACTACACAGAAGCAAAAGACCAATTCATTTATTGTCACATCCTCATCTTGGCGCATATGAAATTGAACCGAATTGTACTATGAAATCTTTTTCTAATTCATCACAAGCATATTCCAGTGCAGGTGCAGGCTGCCTGTTACGATTGCTCCTGCTCGTTTTCTTATTTTTTCTTACTTTTAACTATCTTTTTAACTATTTGTTTCACTGGTAATATGTTTTTAAGACATTCCCTCTCCAATACATGCTGGTGGAGAGAGACTCCGGCACAGGAACTCTGCCGGAGTCTCTCTCACCTGATTATTATTATTGTTATTATATATAATAATTATATAATACAGCTCCTCACTCTGAATGTACATGTTATATATTATTATTAGTAGTAGTGGTATTATTTGTATTATTATTAGTAGTAGTGGTATTATTTGTATCATTATTATTATTATTACTTTTGTGTTTGAAGTTTATTCTTGTTCTTTTGGAGCTGTGTGTAACAAAAAGCAATTTCCCCCTGGGGATTATTAAAGGAATTCTGATTCTGATTCTGATTCTGATTCCAACATGTTTAGGACCAGAACAGAGTGGAGTTCATTCACAGAAGTGCCATTTTCTGTGATGGGTGCCCCAGACAATGAAAATGTGCAACACTACAAACCTCATCTGTCTTCGTGCTATGTATTAACAAACTGCCTGCGATGGATGATGACACAATTTGGAGTGGACGTGATGAATATGATCGACATGGACGGTCCTATGCATGTAGAAAGAGTGGGCCCGGCGTGTGATTCTCAGTGGAGTAACTCTGGCTGACCTTTGGCGTCCAGTACACAGCTGTTAGTACTGTAAGCACAACATTTTCTCTTCTACAGTAGAAATAATACCTCATGTGCTATTATTTACTCATCCAGATCATTTAACATTTGTTTCTGGCCAAATGTAAGTCCAATGTCTCTTTTTCCTTCTATTTTGGTCTCCACCTACTTCTGAGGGACATATCTGGATCTTTAGCTGCTGAATGATCCATATGGGACGTGGTCCTTTACTTTGTCCATCAGCTGGTTAGTGCTGGGCAGATAGTCTTCTAGAATCCTGGTTCTGGCTACTCAGCAAGTTGAAGACTTCTGTTCACTCTCCTTATAGCCCAGTGTTTGGCCTCTAACAACCCCTGAGGGAACTAGCTACAGGGACAAAATCTGAAGATATTAATCAGCACGGCTTTAAAAATGTCAGGGTGATTTTCTGAATTCCCCAAATTGTAAATTTGGCAAATATTATCATAAATGGGACTCTCATAGATCTACATACAGTTACACTCAAAAATATTCAACATCCAAATTAGGTGTGCTGGCAAAATGTCCAAACTTTTAGCTGTGTTCACTGAACACAGAAAGTTTGTTTTTGTTTGAGTGCAACTGTATGAATGTTTACTTAATTCAAAAATCCACCTATTACTTATAACTATGACATAAAACTAATAAATGTTGGTCAATTAAAGAAAGTAAGCTCAGTAACATGCTGAAGTGAATGGATCTCACTGATTAACTTTCCATTTTCAGCATTCTAGCTTCTGTCAATGACCAATCCGCTTTCTTGCAACGAATATTGTAAGCACCACATACCACACAGGGTTTTATTTGATTCCAAAGTCCTTATATTGATGTCTCAGCTTGGACAAGCAAAGCAACACTCTCAACTTTTCTTCACAGAGGGCTTGTCATCAGGGGGCACTGTTGGTTCAGTTGATCCCAGCTCCATGTGAAACAGCACACACACACACACAAGCAGCTGATGGTAGAGCTAGTATAAACAGATCTCCCTCTCAGCTCTCAGTCCTCACTGTGGCTACACTCTGAAAACTAAGCATCGTCAGCACTGCACATGCAATCCAGTTTCAATGACCGCTTTTTCAATTTCATTGTTACTGGACCCCCACAAAACCATTACTCAAGACAGGCTACGGTGGCTTGATTTGGTCTGCTATTGTGCACCACACTATATAATCTGCACATCATATTCCACACAGTAAAGGCGGGTTCATCCGTTCCTCGCATGCGGAGGCAGAAATGCTGTTATTTGTGGTAATAGTTCTGGCACTGGAACAATAGCCATGGGCGTGTTAGGGAGATTGTTTGCACATAAACTGTTAGTAAGTGTTTTCCTTCACCTCCTGGTAGGGTGGCTTCTTCTCTCTGCATGCAAACGCTTTGTTGATTGTGCCTCACCTGCTTTTTTGTTTTGGATGAATTCACTCCCACAGTGGCTGTGTTTTATAGTTGATAACTCACAAACACACATCAAAGTGCAAACGCACAACAGGTGCGTATGGATGGTATAAAGAAGAGATATCTGTAAGTATACTAGGGCATAAAGTGATCGCTGGTTAATCTACCAATCATTTTCTCAATTAATCATCTATGAAATATCAGCAAATAGCAAAACGTGTCCATTAGAAGATACCAGAGCCCGAGATGATATTTTGAAATGACTTTTGTCTGTCTGGCCAACAGCCCAATAGAAAAGGGTATTCCATTTTATTTCATTAAAGGCTTCATTAAGGATCCACATTTGAGAAAATACTTGCCAATTCATTTTATGTTGAGCATCTCGTCAATTAATCAACTAATGATCACTATTTCGTTGTCAGGTAATCTATTGGTGCTATTGTGCCATTGTTCAGAGGGTCCAGTCTGCCAGTCTGGGCTGAAGGATAATTCATTGGATATTTCATTTGTCCGACAGCCCATTATCTAGGCGTAACCCGTGACTCCCTAACGCAACAGAAACGTACAGTACGGTGGCAGCCATGACACAAGGCAGATTAAGTCATGTCAATGAAATAGTCACTAGAACAGGATTTGCTAATGGAGACATGGTAAATCCATTCAAAGCGTTTGTTTAGACTTTGGTGATGTTTGACACATGAACTAGCCATAAAGCTCAGCCCTGCAGCTTTTATATCCTATTCAAGTGCCTTTTTATATAGCCTGATGACCTTTATGTCCTATACAACGCAAACTTGCCTTGCTTTCACCTTAGGATGAAGTACTCCACAAACGTGACGCAGCATGGTTTGCAAACAGCTGTAAGGACTGGAATGGATCTCAGCTTATTGTCTGCTTAGTGGCTGAGTCCTCGGAGAAGTTTCATCGGCACCAAGCTTGTAGCACCACCTATTTTTTGTTCTGTAAACGATCGAACAGAAGCAGCACCATAAAAACCACATCTTACAGCAGCTTCAGCCAGAGCTGCTGTTGATGTTTTTGCCCTTAAAAGTCGAATATGGCATCAACCCTACTACACACACACACACACACACACACACACACACTTGTGCTGCCCCCAAATAATAATTTACATGCAAACACGGTCTTCATCTCAGTCCCCAGCAAGAGTTTGCTAGTGCCTATGGTGATGGGGTATGAATGGGAACATTGCATATTAGCTTATCTAGCAGGCCCAGGCTCTGTTTGTGATTGCCACTGTACCCTTGCACCACCTCCTAATTACATGCAAATCTTCAGGAGGGTTTGGAGGAATGGGTGTGCATGTGTCTGTGTCTAAACCATTTATGTTTTTCTGTTGCTGCTAATGCGCAACCTACAGTACATGCGTCTCATGTTTACATTATTGCAGTAAAGCATCCAAACTTAGAAACCGTTAGTGGCAAAATAAAAAAATAAAAACAAGTTCTGCTGCTCATGGAAGAGCATTTATGTATTTTGCTTACAGGTTTGGTGAGTCACATCACATGTACCTTCATCATTTTGGGTAAATCAAATTCGTGACATCTAAGTTTGTACCACATTACCGTCTCTGCAGCAGCACCAACCTGTGATTCAGACTGATTAGACCGGTGTGTTTTTAGGTAAAATCTTAAGCGCATGTTCTTTCTTTCAGGTACCTGCTTCCCCTTGCTCAATAAAAACTCATGTTTTCTGACGGGTTTTTTTTCTCCTCTCCTGCCTGCCATTCTCTCCCTGCCTGCTGACATTTACAGGAGTGACCTTATGGATGGCAAGAAAGCCAACACTCTGACATTCATTAAGAGCAATGGGCTGCTCAGTCAAGAATCACAAAGGATTACCATTTAAATATCAGTGGTACAGCGCAGGAGTCCATCCATGGCACTAACACAGGGATAAACAGCAAACATTTGTCTGCCTTTTTATTGTTCAAACATTGAACGGAGGTGTGACTGACCTTTCTTCCTCAAAGAGATGCGATATTGATGAGATGTGTGTCATCATACTTGTGAAGGGTGCATTAACCTACTTGAGTGCCCCAGGACAAAAATCCTTAAACCCTTGTTCCACTGAAGTATGCACATGCTGGATTTCCTGTTCCTATACTGGTGCCTATACTTCAGTGTGTGAATGAGTATGAAAGATCTCCTCCAAATTACATTCCTCCTGTATGAGTGATGGGTGAATGGGTGAATGAGGATGTCATGTAAAGCACTTTGAGTAGTTGAAATAAGTAGAAAGGAGCTCTACAAATACAGACCATTTACTTACCAAACAAATGTCATAATATGCACCATAAGCGCTGTATGGGTGTGAATCAAATGTACGCCAATCTTGCAACAACCAGGCTTAGTTATCCACTCTGTTACACGCTCAGAGGTAGAGCGGGTCGTCCACTGATTGGGAAGATCAGTGATTTAATCCCCGGCTCCTTCAGTCCACATGAAATCGAAGAGAGAAGTCCCCTGTCTGATGCCATAAGGGTGTCGTTTGTAAGTCACCAGTGCTGTCTCTGTGCCATACGGTGTGCTTTAAAACCTGTTATTTAGAGGATTACACAGCTGATTGGCTACTGCTTTCTTGGTGATCTTGAAGAGAAAGGGAAGGTTGGATATAGGTCTGTAGTTGGCTGTTAGCAAAGACTGAATGGTCATATTTTTTAATGATGTGTTAATTACGAGAAAGGCCCTCATGAAGTGAAACGCTGGCTAGGATACTTTGCTGGAACCACTGGTAAAAACTGTGCTCTTTTCAGATGCTGGTGGTTTACCAAAGAAATCCAAAGTTCATATCTGCCAGGTGGCTAGCTACCCTGATCCAACATTATTAGCTACTAGCTAGATGACTAGGATACCTAATGTCTGCTGACCATGAGGCTTGGTGGCTTTTTAATTATTAGTAATTATTCAGAATTGCTAATTATTTCTTAACACTACCTCAAGCATACAGTTCTCAGGGCATTATTTATTTATGTTTTAATAATTACATTTTTGGAATCTGGCAGAGATTACCTTTTTTCCACTTCTACTTCCTACAACCTTGCGCTGATTTCAGTACCAGATTTATGTTCATTACTAGTCAACTCAAAGCATTTGAGGCATGGTAGCTTTTTTCAACATTTACATAAAGCAGTTGGACCATCTCTTGGTCAGCTGGTCGATCTCATTGATCCTGACTGAGTCATTTAATGGGCTTAACTCGCTTGATGTTCTTGGAACGTTTTACAAAAAATGCATACATGGGTTCTGAAAAGAAGCTTTTTGGGTATGTGGGATTTGTTCTTGGGTAAATTTGGGAGAGTGAGTAAGATCAATATGGAGTCTCAGATGGCAGCCTTGGTATTGTTGGGCCCACCAGGACATGGTGAAGACTACATGTTTCTTTGTCTTTTGAACAAAGGACTCTCTCTCTGAACTCAGTTTCCCAGAGTCCTTAAGTTTCACACATATGTGCTAAACGCACTCCTGTACCCAGCTTTCCAGCCACCATTGGTCAATGTGGGACACATGACCCTACAACCTCAGGCCACAAACCCAGAGCTCCCCCACAGCTCTCTCTCCCACTTCTTCTCTGGACCCCTGAGGGTCCAGCTCTGTTTCACTTTTGGCTCTACTGGTCCCCTGATGATCATTATTAATATTTAATCAATTATTATTAACTATTTAGATTACAAATAATAATGACCTGTTAAAATAAATTAACAACACTTACACACACAGCTCACATCACTGATGTTGGCACACCAGAGAGTTCTGTCTCTCTAGAACTGCCCCCAGTGTGCTGGTCCAGCTCTGATGACTCTGGGTGAGCCCACCCCCCCACAGTGGTCAGCATCTGTCTTCTGTGTACTTTTTTGGCCTCAGATTTGGGTTCAAACTATTTATTTTAACTTCATCAGTTGTGTGCCTTTCTCCTGATAGAGCGAGTTATAGGATTTTGGTTTTTTTTAGATTTTTCCACCTCACTTGCCACAGATGTCCAGTCAGATCTTTTGGAGTAAAGCAGAATAGTCCTGTGCTCCATCAACTCTGTCCTGATCTTTTTGTTGACTGTGGATATTTACTAAGATTATCAGCTAGCAAGCACGCACACAACCACAAAACACTGGTGAATATAATCTTGACCCATATGTCCTTTATCTAAGCGCTCCATTTATCTGCCTACACTTGGCTCATATTTTGAGCCAAGCCTTTTTAACAGGCACGATTCCAGCTCCAGTTCCTCCCTGAAAAAAAAAAAAACAACAACGTTGTGCTGCCCTCATCATTGATCTACCAAAAGCATGTCTGTGACTGATTCTTTCCAAGTGGCCCTTATTAATTACAAACTACTTTTAAATGCAGATAAAGACTAAGTACATGGTATTCTCCACCTCCATCAGTGACTATCGTACCATAAAAACTTGAAAGGGCACCTATATCACTCTGACTGAGTCATGCAGAGACTTTACAGCATAATGTCATTCAAGGCTCATATTCAACATTTGACTCAAAGATTAAGAATCAAACTGAGTTTCTTGTATAGGATTAAAGGCTGTCTATCTCCATCTGACTGTAAAACTATTGTGTAATCAACCTTTATGTCTGTTCTGGACTATGGATATATTCTGTATTGTCACGAGGCCCAGTCAACTCTTCAGCTCTTAAACCCTGTGTATCACAGTGCATTGCACTTTATTACAAATGACTAATTGTGTACTCATCACTGTACTTTGTAGCAGAGGGTTAGATGGACTTCCTTACAGACAGGCACCGCATGTTATTCATTTACAAAGCTCTTCTGTTGAAGCTTCCAGACAACCTCACGTCTCTTCTCTTACTTAAATCCACTAACCTCTGTGCATGATCCAGTGATGATCCATAATCCAGTCAATTACAGATGAATTTTAAGAAGGGAGACCTGGTCAGGATATCAAAGTTGAGAGGAGCGTTTGCTAAAGAGTGACTGAATTCCTCTCGTCCCCCCTGTGTACAAACTGGAAGATTATGATGGAGAACCCATCCAAGGTTCATTCTACCAGGCAGAGTTGCAAAAAGTAAAAATGGCAAGAGGCAGTGTCTACCATATAGAGAAGATTCTGAAACAGCATACCGTTGGGGATGAAAAACAAATCTTTGTACGCTGGAACAACTGGCCAGAGAAATTCAGCAGGTGGGTCATTGGTGGGAAATTTTTTAAAAATCAACACACCCTCGTGACGACCGTCATTCCGTCATGTATGGGTCAAAGGATATGGGCTTTTTCATCACCCTGCCCTCCAACGCCAGCCTCAACGTTTTCAAAGATAATAAGAGTTCCAGCTACCGTGTGGATTTAGCACAACATATCAGTTTAAAAGGTCTTACTGAAGCTGTCCTTTAGAACCCCTGCCTGCTTCATAGTCAACACACACCCGGGCTACATGCCGAGCACTGGTTTTAGATTCAAAAGAAACAGAGCAGAATCTTTTGCAAAGTTTGTCGTTTTTTAACCGCCTCTCATCTTGCTGATCTCGCGTCTGCTCGTCGATGAATCTTGACTCTTTGACTCACTTTGGAAGAAGATACATTGGTACAGACACCATGCATTCCATGTGTGAAAGATCTTTTCTTTATTGATCATGACATTCATTTTATTTTTACAATCAAGGGTCTTTTTTAAACATCTCCTAAAGGCTCTTCAGGGATGCGATGCAGGGATGTGAATATGTAAAGATATGTAAAACATGCATAATAGTGATTAATCACAGTTAACTGCATAATTAATTAGATATTTGTTATTGATTGACAGATCTATTGATCTACTGATATAAATAAATGTATAGACAATAGAACTGAACTACTCCAGGAGACTTGGGGCTTTGATCTCGCAGTGCAATAGGTTTTCTTTCTTTTCAGCTGTGTGAATGTGATGTAGGAGAGGAATTGTCTTTTGTATTAGTACAGACTGCATTTAACTGTATCTTGTTGCAGTTTTAATCCAAAGAGAAAAAAAAATGATAATACAACACTGTGATATGTTAAAGTTGAATGCTGAAGTATTTGTGCCTTTTATCTGCAGGCCCAAAAAGCCATGGAATGATACAGCTACATCAGCAGCAGCACAGTGTCCAGATAGAAGCAGTAATTCTGTTTTATTCGGCTGGCTTGGAGGCCTTGGGTTTCATTGATGAAATCATTATCGCAACATTGATTTGTCAAGATTTGATTTGACCACAGAAACAACCAGCACAGCACTTTGAGTTGGCTCTGCTGTAACCACGTAATTAAAGGGGGACTTGAATTTTATTGAAATGACTTAAAAGACTATTGAGCTAAGCATTTAATAATGACACTGAACAATTATTACACAACCGGGGACAGGGTCAAATATCACTGTAACAGTGCAACCAATCACAGTTGCCAATTCTACCCCAAGAAGTTGATTCACTTGCGTCATCCATGTACTACACTGACAACATGCAGTGCAGTTTGGAAAACTTCTTCTGCCAGGATCTTGTGATGTCATGTGTGGACGCCTCTGAAAACACTTACATACTGAACTCGTAGAAGCCAGAGCAGCAGAGGCCACTGATGGGGTCACTTTGTGTCAACTGTTAAAGGAGCAACCAAGAAGACTTTGGCAGTTTCCTCTGGGCACTCTAGTGTCCTCCCACACTCCAAAGACATTCGGGTTATGTTAATTTAAAAAATTCTTAATTGGCCCTCTTTTGTTGTCTTTTACTTAAACATTAATAAGTTGTCTTTGATTGGATATAGATTTAGTACACATTTAATAGATTTTATGAAAGGCACCCTTAGGGTCTGTACGAGACACAATAGAACTTAACCATCTAATATTGAGGCAGGTGAACCAGACCCTCATCATCGTGGTAACAATAATAAACACGTGGTTCACATTCAAAAATAGATTTAGGGACTTGGCTGGGTTCAGGAAAAGATGGTGGTTTGAGTTAAAATGAGTGCGTTGGCTACGTGAGTCAAGTTTCAGTTTTGGTTTGACATGGGACAGTAACAGCAGCCTTCTGGGTGAATGTCTTGTTATCGAACCGTCCTGCCACCCCAGCCACCTCCCTATGCAGACTTTGGTCAATTTATAGTACATTTCCCATTATCATTTTATACATACAGCCTCTTTTAAACTTTAAATGAATAAGAACCCAGCACTACAGCATGTGTTAAATATACAGGGTTCACAAAAAGTTAGGGATATTCGACTTTCAGGTGAAATTTATGGAAAATGTAAAAAGTGAATGCTACAGTGATATTATATCATGAAAGTAGGGCATTTAAGTAGAAGCATGCAATGGTAGTTTCTTCATCTTAAATAATTTATTGAAAGAAAATCTAACAGTGGAAGGTAAACGTAAAATTGGGATGTGGCCAAAGGACGTCCACTCCTCTCCTTTCTGTGACTCTTCCAGTCTCTGTATCACTGTTCCAACCTCCTGATGACACTCTGTGACCCTCTAAGCTCAGTGAACACCTCAGTCTGAGGACTTCCTGTTTGAAGCCTCCAGTGTTGAGGTGCTGCTGATCAACTGTTAGGTGTCGTCTTGGTCTCATGATGTCAGAATGTGAACAGCATGATGAGGAGGACTGTTTAAATACCAATTCTAACTGAAGCAGGAAATGTATTGGTGGTGGTTCATCCTGAAATTTCACCTGAAAGCTGAATATCCCTAACTTTTTGTGAGTAGTGTAGATAGACTCATCTTGACCCTGCCAACATTGATAGCTGTACAATTACAGATGAAGACAGGATGAAAAAAAAAAACAAGTAAAAAAAACAGCAAAAGCTACAACAGCCACCTAACCCTTAGTTACATGTTACGTAATAAAGACAAAGTAGTAGAGAGACGAATAGACAGATGATTCTGTAACAGCATGTACTCTTGCTTCAACCCAAATTTCTTACAATCATCAGAAGGTAAGAGTGTAGAATATAAACACTATATATTGCCTGTGGGATTTGTTAGCTAGCTTCGTCATGTAGATGTTCCAGCACTGCTGTAAAGATGTCTACAGCAGGCCTCCACTCATCCTGTGACTTCACCTCCTGTTTGTTGAGGAGCCTTTTTTCTTGGAGTGCAGCACTCTCTCACTAAAGGCTATAGACATGTTTGAAGAGCGTTTTCTCCCGCTCTTGCTCTACCTTTTTTTCTGCTGTTTTTAAAGTTACACTGTAACAACTTTCAACTCACAGTGTCTTGGTAGAAGGCTGGGGAGGAATGGAGGTGTCCAACTATATATGACATTGTCCTGAAAGAAAGATCAATTCAGTTTTAGTGCATCAGAATACAAAACGCTCGCGTCACATGTAAAGTCAAACATGGCTGACTTCAGGGCTTTTACATTTGATTGGTATGAATGGAAATTGCACCATCTGCTGGACATTCTGTCTTCACCCAATCTTCTATCTTAGATTTTAGGTTTGAATTTCAATTTTGTTTATATATGATTTAGTGAGGCTCACAAAGACACATCAGACGGTATTGTAGAAAAACATTTTAGTCAGGTTCTCAGTAAAGTGAAAGTGAATATAAAAATCCTGCATGGTGTAATAGTGTAGACAAGAAGTTATAAGAAAATATGGCATCCAAGCACTCTTTTGTTGCTGTGTATCACAGGGGTAATATTTAGCGACGGTGTTTCTGCGGTGGTTAAGACCTTCTTTGCTTTTCAGTGCTTTCCTTTCTTCTTTCTTTCCTTACTAACCTACACACACACACTTCCACATATCATTAAAGGCGCAGTTGGTGCCGTTTTACACTCAGGTGTTCTGCACCTCCCAGTGTTACACCTGTACATTTCAGTCTCCATTGTGCTGAAGTTCCCATTGTTCAACTCTCATGGGCTTGTCACTATCCTGCCATCTCCACCTCGCCCCTCCCTCTCTCTCCCTCACACACACACACACACTGACGCACATAGACACCCACAGACCCACACACAGACACGCATAGACACACACACTGTATGCTTGCGTGTTTTTTTAGACTTAATAGTATAGTAGTATAGTATAGTAATAGTTGGTTTAAGGTCTGTTAACTGCCACAGCAGCAAGTTAACCCTCATCATGCTAGTAGTCAGAGCCACTGGGCATTTACGTGATTTAGTAGTAAAATGAACAACCTGGAGCCGATGCGTATTGTGAGTCAGACCACCCAGCCCTGCAGGATGTGGTCTCTGGTCTCCTTAATCTCTCCTTAGCAGATAGAGAGCATTTTAATAGCTACATCAACACGTGAAGAGAAGCTGAAACAATTGGTGGCGTATATTAACCACCCAACTGGGAAGCCTCAGTGCACCATCCTGGACGGGTTTGGCCAAATAGCCCTCAAAAGGGCCTCCATCGCCTCGCTCAGTTGATCCAGGTGGAACCCGTGACCGCTACTCGGCCCTCTGTCAGGCCCTGCGAGAGGAGTACTCTCTGCACGCCGACCAAGCATCTGCCACTTTCAGCACCTTTGCAATCATGCAAAGAAAGCAGGAATCTCCAAGGGAATATTACAGGTGACTGAGAGCTGCATACTTCCAGGAACATCACTAAGGCCACTTCGTCCTGCAGGCAGCCTACCAGCTCCAGACAGCCAGGTAGCTGCCATACAAGAGTGCAGAGGACCCTTATCAATGCTCATGCCTCTTTCAGAACCTGAATCTGACTCTTAGCTTTCTCGACTCTGACTCCTTCCACAGCCACAAGTCGTATCTTTGCTCGCTGAAAAACACAAACTCCGTACTTAACAGCCCCCATGTGGTTGGAGACCCCAGCCGTGCTTCTAGCTTTCATATAGCAAAGCCACCGGCTTCTGGCTGCTGAGTCGCCCAGCTGGACACAATCAATCAGGTTCTATTCTCAAGCTTTAAACTTATTTTAGACTAATTTGTATCAATAGTTGCTTATAGACTATTTGAATAGTAGATCTAATGAAGTATTATCGATTACTGATCATTGTGCTGAGTTAAATAAACTATTATGCATTTAAAGTGTAGTTGTAGTCGTAGTGATTATTGTGCATGTGTGTTGGGGTAACAATTGATAAACTGGTCATTTTATTCTTTTGCTAATAACCATACCTGCTCCTCCCAGTGTCCAACACACTGAATCCTTCATGGACCAATATTATTCCCCATAAATGTTGTAGATGATACTCAGTTATGCATTTGTTCCTTTCAGGCTGGATTATTGAAGTTATCTATGATCGAGTCTCTGTACTGATGAGAACTAGGACAGGAGATCATACTTCACCTATATTAGCTTCTCTGCACTGATACCCGGTAACATCCAGAATAGAATTTAGCCGTTAAAAGTTGGGCACAATTATATCTTAGCTCATAGTACCCTCATAATGGTTCTTAGAATCTCTCTGGAACCTTCCTCCAGTCTGGGTCCAAAAGGCATCATCCATCCACTAATCTGAGAATCTGCGGTTCAAAGAATCCTTGGGCTCAATCTGTGTGGTAGTGTGCGAGTATGTGAATTGTTTCCTCCCCTTGTGAGCAGGTTGGCACCTTGCATGGCAGCCCCTACCACCAGTGTATGAATGGTCTGTGAATGTAGTGTTAAACCACTTGGTGGTTGGGTGGACTAGAAAAGGCACTGTACATATACAGTTCATTTACTATCACAAGCTCACACCTGTACCTCCCAAATCTGTGCCAATGTGTCCAATTGTTCCATACACCAGAGCTAACTGTGGATACATATTTCCATTTGGCCTCATGTTATGTTTCACACAATTAATTTTTGAGATATGACAGTGTGGAATAGCCAGCCATCATTCAGAAGTGGTCTTTTGCTCAACTAGGCAGCATATATTTGTACCTTCTTGGACCTATGATTTAGCAGGTTTTATTCAAGGATTTTATTAAGGTTTATGATTTATGATTTGATCACCCAACAGCATCCGTGTTTATCAATGGCATCATATCCTCTCCATTTGAGCTGGGTAGGGTTACTAAGCAGGGAGACCCAGCATCCCCTTTGCTCTTTGCCATTGCTCTTGAATCGCTCACAGCAGCAATCCGGAGGGATGAATGATTTCCAGGCATTCAAATTGGTGACAAATGTCACAAACTAATATTGTATGCTGATGATATTCTTTTATTTGTCTCTGATCCAGACAAGTCACTCGATTCTTTATCTAATATAATTAACAAGTTCTCATCTATCTCGGGGTAGAAAATGAACTGGACGAAGTCTGAGGCCCTTCCCCTTACCTCTTACTGTCCCAAGCCCCTCTTTCAGTCTGGAGCCTTTAGCTGGCCTAAGAAAGGTATTAAATACTCTCCAGTTGGTCCAGAACGCTGCTGCTCGTGTTCTGATGAGAACTAAAAGAAGAGACCACATTTCTCCTGTACTGGCTTCTCTTCATTGGCTTCCAGTAAAATCTAGAATAGAGTTTAAAATCCTTCTCCTCACCTACAAGGCTCTTAAGGGTCAGGCCCCATCATATCTTAAAGAGCTTATAGTACCGTACTACCCCACTAGAGCACTGCGCTCCCAGAATGCAGGTCTACTGGTGGTTCCCAAAGTCTCCAAAAGTAGTTCAGGAGGCAGAGCTTTCAGCTATCAGGCTCCTCTCCTGTGGAATCTCCTTCCAGTTTGGGTTCGGGGGGCAGACACCCTCTCTACATTTAAGAGTAGACTAAAAACCTTCCTTTTTGACAAAGCATATATTTAAGGGCTGGATCAGGCCTTAGACCAGCCCCTAGTTATGCTGCTATAGGCTCAGACTGCCGGGGGACTCCTATGGTGCACTGAGCTCCTCTATTCTCTATCCTCCTCTTCCTCTCCATCATTATGTCTCATGTCAGCCAAATGTCTGCCTCTAACTTGCTATCTTCCCCGGAGCCTTTCTGTACTTTCTCATCTCTCAGGTTCCTGTGGATCCTGTGGATCCTGGTCCTGGCCCTGCTGATGTGGTTCTCTGGTTCCTGTGGGTCCTGGTCCCGGTCCCGCTGATGTGGTTCTCTGGTTCCTGTGGATCCTGGTCCTGGTTCTGCTGATGTGGTTCCCTGGTTCCTATGGATCCTGGTCCTGGCCCCGCTGATGTGGTTCTCCACCAGCCAATGGATGTGCGTCTGTCCAAGGCTACAGCCTGTCCGTCCTTGGGAGCTGGATCTCTCCTTCACTGTGGTGCTCCCAGAGGTTTCTCTTTTCCCACTGGGTTTTTTGAGTTTTTCCTTCCCGAAGAAGGAGGGTCATAAAGGGCAGGTGATGCCTCGGACTGATCCACCGGACTGATCCATTGGCCTCATCGACTGCTGGACTCTTTATTAGATTGTTTGTTCGCTTACACTTGTTTATTTCAGTGAACTTTGTAAAGCACTATGAGACACTCTGTTGTGATATTGGGCTATACAAATAAAATTGAATTGAAAATTGAACTTAGGAATAACGTTTCCCCCCCAATTGTCCAATTTAATTAAAATTAATTTTGACCCACTCCTGGGTAAAATGTTGGCGGACATTGAGCGATAGTCTCCTCTATTTCTATCTACACTCCCCTCCAAAAGTATTGGAACAGTGAGGCCAATTCCTTAATTTTTGCTGTAGACTGAAAACATTTGGGTTTGACATCAAAAGATGAATATGAGACAAGAGATCAACATTTCAGCTTTTATTTCCAGGTATTTACATCTGGATCTGATACACAACTTAGAAGTTAGCACCTTTTGTTTGAACCCACCCATTTTTCATGTGAGCAAAAGTATTGGAACGTGTGACTGACTGGTGTGTTTTGTTGCCCTGGTGTGTCCTGTTACATTGATTATTCAAACAATAAATAGCGCTGAATGTCTACGTTCACTTTCAGATTTAGGTTTTGCCTGTGCAGACTACATTTATAGTTAGAGGCGTAACCAACAAGAAAACCAGAGAGCTGTCCATGGGTGAAAAACAAGCAATTGTGAAGCTGACAGAAGATGGAAAATCAAGTCATTGCACAAACATTGGCCATAGCCAGTACAACCATTTGGAATGTCCTGAAGAAGAAAGAAACCACTGGTGTACTGAGTAACAGACGTCGAACGGGTAGACCAAGGAAAACAGCAGCAGTTGATGACAGAAACATTGTGAGAGCTGTAAAGAAAGACCCTAAAACAACTGTTGGTGATATCATCATCAACCTCCAGAGAGCAGGAGAGAAGGTGTCACAGTCTACTGTTCACAGAAGACTTCATGAGCAAAAGTACAGAGGCCACACCAGAAGATGCAAACCACTCATTAGCAAGAAGAATAGGAAGGCCAGGCTGGAATTTGCCAAAAATTCCAGAGACAAGCCTAAAAATTCTGGGACAAAGTTTTATGGACTGATGAGACAAAGATGAACCTTTACCAAAGTGATGGAAAGGCTAAAGTTTGGAGAAAGAGAGGATCTGCTCATGCTCCCAAACATACAAGCTCATCTGTGAAACAGTGGAGGTAATGTCATGGCTTGGGCTTGCATGGCTTCTTCTGGGACGGGCTCATTCATCTTCATTGATGATGTAACACATGATGGCAGCAGCAAAATGAACTCAGAAGCCTACAGAAACATTTTGTCTGCCAATTTAAAGAAAGATGCAACCAAACTGATCCTTCATGGTGCAGCAAGATAATGATTCAAAACACACTGCCAAAACAACAAAGGAGTTCATCAGGGGCAAGAAGTGGAAGGTTTTAGACTGGCCAAGTCAATCTCCAGACTTCAACCCTATAGAGCATGCATTTTACCTGCTTGTTACGTGCAGCAGGGTGCTGCTCTCTCTCTCTCTCGCTCTCTCCCTCTCTGTCAGCTCTGTCTCCCGCCTTCCTCGGGAGGAGGAGGGGCATAAGAGGGAGAGGACTCATGCAGACAAGGGAGACACGCGGACAGACAAGAGACACACAGAGACACGCAGACGCATAGTGACATGCCTGGCGCACGGTGGACGTTACCTGATACAGGTAGAGAGGAGGGTCTTTTTCCTCCTCCGTTTTGAGTTCTCCTTTCTCCACACCCTTTTAGTTCCAGGCCCGTTTGGAGGCTGGGATTTCGTTGTTTTAGTTTGTTTTGTTAGTTTGGGTTGGAGATCGCCGGTAGTTACGTTATTCGTCTTTTGTTTAGTTTTTTTTTGTCTTTATTAGGTTAGGGGGAGACGTCAGGAGCGACGATCCGCTGCAGGGTTGGCCTGGCGTTTCCCTTCTTTTGTTCCTTTTTGGTGGTTTGGGGTTTGTGTGTGTGAAATAAAGATTGGGTGAAAAGATCACGACCGGTATTGGCGTCCTCTGTTTTACATATGTTGCTGCCTCCTGCCCCTAGACAGACTAAACTGAGTCATTTGTGGGGAGGCCGTGCTCATCCGGCCGCGCTTGTCGCGCTGATTGTTTGTGGGTTTTCCCTTTGGACGCAGCGGTGTGGTTAATTGTATCGGCTAGTTGTCATTGCAGTCTTCCTGGTGGTAATTGAAATGTAGCTTGACACCAGGGGGTACTGTTTTGTATTGTTTGCCACTTTGTGGTATTGCCGATTGTCCGTGTGCTTTGTGCACGCCATTTGGATGCCGGTTGGTCGTGCGGCGGTCTGTGCCATTTTTTCTTGTGTGCTGTGCCAGCATGCGGGCGGTGATTGTGTGTGGGCCTGCCCTTGTTTTTTCTCTTTGACTCGGTGGTAGTCTTTCTTTTTGTGTGATCGGTTTGTTGGCTATGGAGTTTGACTTAGATGATTTTGTGGCAAATCCTAGCCTGGAGAAGTTGCAGCTTTGTACGAATGCACAGTTAGTTGTTGCCGATCAATTTTGTGTCACTGTGCCTAAATAGGCAAGAAAACATGTAATTAAATCTGAATTATTGACTGTTTTATGTGACAAAGGGGTTTTGCCTGCCACCCCGAGTGTGCTGAAAATGACCTCACCTGCTGGACAGGATCCAGGGGAGCAGCTTCGCTTTAAGGAATTAGAAGTTGAAATGCGTCGTTTGGAAATAAAGGAAAAAGAACTAGAACAAGAATTGCAAATGAGGAGACTAGACGTTGAAAGTCAAATTCGTTTGAAAGAATTGGAGTTAAAGCATGACATTAATAAATGCATTCGTTTGGTCCCTCCCTTCAGCGATAAAGATGTGGATAAGTACTTCATTTTGTTTGAGCGTGTCGCGAGCACTTTAAAATGGCCTAAAAATATCTGGTCACTATTATTACAGTGTGTGATTACGGGCAAGGCTCAGGAAGCTTATGCGTCGTTATCGCCTGAGTTGAGTCTCGATTATGATATTGTCAAAGCAGCTGTGCTGAGGGCGCATGAGTTAGTGCCGGAGGCATATCGCCAAAAGTTTCGACGATTTAAGAAAACTGATAATCAGACTTATGTAGAGTTTGGACGGGAAAAACAAGCGCTATTCGATCGTTGGTGTCAATCCAAAAATGTTGACAGTTTTGATAAATTGTGCGACCTGCTGTTACTGGAGGAATTTAAGAACTGTTTGCCAGACAAAATTGCTACCTACATCAATGAGCAGAAGGTTTCCACAGTGTCTGATGCAGCGGTTCTGGCTGATGAATACATCCTCACGCACAGGGAGAGTTTTGAAAAACCTGTCTTATCTTCTGAACGTTGGGCTTCGGCTGCCAGGCCTGCTGTCTTTCCAGTTAGATCAAAGTCTCATGGTGACATGAAAACTGTCAGGGAAGGTTTAGACGCTAAGGACAAGCCAATTTGTTTCTATTGTAAGAAACGCGGTCACACCATTAAGTACTGTTTCGCTTTGAATAAGAATAAGAGCTCAAAAGTGGTCAATTTATTAAGAACCGAGGCTGTGCCCAAACAGCAGTTCTGTCCCAAACAGTCCATTTCAAAGAAACCTGACCTTGATGTGTACACTCCTTTTATCATGAAAGGTTTTGTTTCCCTGTCTGCAGGAGACTCAAAGATCCCTGTCACCATTTTGAGGGATAGTGCAGCCTCTCAGTCGGTTATCCTGGAGGGGGTGCTGCCGCTGTCGGACCGATCCTCAGTAAACTCTGACGTTCTGGTCCGGGGGTTTGGTATGCAGTTTGTGGGTGTGCCTTTACATGCTATTCACCTTGACTCAGGGTTGGTTAAGGGCCGTGTAGTGGTAGGAGTTAGTCCAAAATTTCCCATAGAGGGGGTTTCTTTCATTTTGGGCAACGATTTAGCTGGGGGTAAAGTGTTGCTGAATCCTGAAGTCACTGCAGTTCCTCTCTCTGAACACCCAGATGATTTGGAGCGAAAGTTCCCTGATACTTTCATTTCCGATCCTGAATGTTTAATTTCCTCGCCAGTAATCTCTCCTCTTGCTCAGCCTCCGCCCGTGGTTGGTACTCCTGCAGCTTCGACTGTTTCGTCTCCCATTGAGGAGCATGGCTCAGAGGTTGGTGTATCCAGAGAGCATCTAATTGTTGAGCAGAAGCGTGATGTGTCATTGAGCCCTTGTTTTGATGCAATTGTTCCAGTGGACCAAATTAAAGAAGTGTCTTCTGGTTATTTTATTAAGGACGGCATACTTGTGCGAAAGTGGACACCATCACACCTGTCTATACAGGATGAGTGGGGTGTCGTGACGCAGGTTGTAGTCCCAAAAACTCACCGACATGAAGTCCTCAAAATGGCGCACGATATTCCATTTGCTGGCCATTTAGGGGTTAATAAAACTAATGATCGTGTTTTGCGGTGTTTTTTCTGGCCAGGGGTAAAGCGGGACGTACAGCAGTACTGTAAAACATGCCATGTTTGCCAAGTCTCTGGCAAACCAAATCAGGCCATTCCATCGTTCCCTCTTTACCCAATTCCAGTGGTTGCTGAGCCATTTGAGCGTGTGATTGTGGACTGTGTTGGTCCGTTTCCACGCACAAAAGCGGGAAATAAGTTTCTATTGACCATTATGTGCTCCGCAAGTAGGTTCCCTGAGGCCATTCCCATGCGCAAAATCACAGCTCCAGCGGTGGCAAAAGCGTTGAAGTTTTTCTCCTTGTTTGGGTTGCCTAAAGTAATACAAACTGATCAGGGTTCTAACTTTATGTCACGTGTGTTCGCACAGGTGATGAAACAACTTGACGTTACTCACAGGTTTTTCAGCGCGTATCATCCAGAGAGTCACGGGGCAATTGAGCGTTTTCATCAGACTCCATGCTCCGCATTTACTGCCTGGACTCCAGCAAGGATTGGGATGAGGGTGTCCATCTCCTACTCTTTGCTGCTCGTGAGGTGGTGCAAGAGTCGCTGGGGTTTAGTCCAGCGGAGCTAATTTTTGCGCACACTGTCCGAGGCCCTCTCAAACTTTTGCAGGAGAAATGGCTAGGCGATAGCAAGCCACAGAATTTGCTTGACTACGTCAGCAACTTTCGTTTCAAGCTGCATCGCGCTTGTGAATTGGCTAAGCAAAATATGTCTGTTGCTCAATCCAGAATGAAAAAATGGTTTGACAAGGATGCTGAAAGTAGATCTTTCCGTCCGGGCGACAAAGTATTGGTGTTGCTGCCGGTGACCAGCTCAGCTCTGCAGGCGCGCTACAGTGGCCCCTATGTAGTCCAGGAAAAGGTGAGCGCACGGGATTACATAGTTGCTACTCCAGACCGGCGACGGCGAAGTAGATTGTGTCACATTAACATGAAGCCTTATCTGGACAGGGAAGCTGGCCCTGTGGCCTCTGTCAACCCAGAGGATAAGACTGTTTTGGCGCTGTCCGGTGCTGAAGGTATTGATGAGGCTCAGGTAACTGGGGCGCTGTCCAGTGCTGATCCTGGGGACACTCCGGTGATTTCGGCCGTGTCCGACGTGGAGGATGTTGCTGGCCCGCCTAGTGCTGTCGTTCACGGACGACTGAAAAACTCTGAGATGCTGTCCAAGCTTGATGAATGCTTTCCACAGTTAACTCGGTTACAACATGAGGATGTGGTCAATGTAATAACATCTCACACTTCTTTGTTTTCGGACGTGCCAACTCGGACCCATGTGCTGCAGCATGATATCGATGTGGGGGAGTCTCCACCGATAAAGCAGCATGCGTATCGAGTCAATCCCAGTAAGCGCTCCCGTAGACAGCAGCAGGTTAACTATATGTTGGAGAACGGTATTGCAGAGCCCAGTTCTAGTTCGTGGAGTTCGCCGTGTTTGCTAGCCGATAAATCTGATGGTACAGACCGGTTCTGCACGGACTTTCGCAAAGTAAATGGGGTCACGAAACCAGATTGCTATCCTCTTCCTAGAGTGGATGATTGTGTTGATCATGTCGGCAATGCTAATTATGTAACAAAGCTGGACCTTTTGAAGGGATATTGGCATGTGCCGCTGACTCCCCAGGCAAAGGAGATTTCTGCGTTTGTGACCCCTAACGCCTTCCTGCAGTACACGGTAATGCCATTCGGTGTACGCAACGCACCCGCAACATTTCAACGGTTAGTGAATACGGTCTTGTCAGGCTTGTCAGGGTGCGAGGCCTACTTGGACGACATCGTCGTTTATTCCAGTTCGTGGGAGGATCATATCCGGCAGCTTCATGCAGTATTTGGCAGGCTGCGTGATGCCAACCTCACCCTCAATTTGGCAAAGTGCGAATTCGGTCAAGCTATGGTGACATATCTAGGAAAAGTTGTAGGTCAAGCCAGTGCACTCAAAAGTGGAGGCTATTCTGTCATTCTCTGCCCCGGTTTCACGCTGTGAGCTGCGCCGTTTTTTGGGGATGGCAGGGTATTACAGTCGTATGAAAAAGTTTGGGCACCCCTGACAATTTCCATTATTTTCATTTCTAAATCATGAGGTGTTTGGATCAGCAATTTCCTTTTGATTTATCAAATAACTAATGGACACAGTAATATCTCAGTAGTGAAATGAGGTTTATTGGATTAACAGAAAATGTGCAATATGCATCAAAACAAAATTAGACAGGTGCATAAATTTGGGCACCCCAACAGAAAAATCACATCAATATCTGGTAGAGTCTCCTTTTGCCAAAATAACAGCCTCTAGACGGTTCCTATAGCCCCTAATCAGTGTCTGGATTCTGGATGAAGGTATTTTCGACCATTCCTCCTTACAATCATCCATCATCCTTACATCTCCAGTTCAGTTTGGTTTGATTGTTGCTGAGCGTGGACAGCCCGCTTCAAATCATCCCACAGATTTTCAATAATGTTCAGGTCTGGGGACTGGGATGGCCATTCCAGAACATTGTACTTGTTCCTCTGCATGAATTCCTGAGTAGATTTTGAGCAGTGTTTTGGGTCGTTGTCTTGTTGAAATATCCAGCCCCGGTGTAACTTCAACTTTGTGACTGATTCTTGAACATTATTCTCAAGAATCTGCTGATATTGAGTGGAATCCATGCGACCCTCAACTTTAACAAGATTCCCAGTACCAGCACTGGCCACACAACCCCACAGCATGATGGAACGTCCACCAAATTTTACTGTGGGTAGCAAGTGTTTTTCTTAGAATGCTGTCTTCTTTTGCCGCCATGCATAACGCCCCTTGTTATGACCAAATAACTCAATCTTTGTTTCATCAGTCCACAGCACCTTATTCCAAAATGAAGCTGGGTTGTCCAAATGTGCTTTTGCATACCTCAAGTGACTCTGTTTGTGGCATGTGTGCAGAAAAGGCTTCTTCCGCATCACTCTCCCATACAGCTTCTCCTTGTGCAAAGTGCGCAGAATTGTTGAACGATGCACAGTGACACCATCTGCAGCAAGATGACGTTGTAGGTCTTTGGAGGTGGTCTTTGGGTTGTCTTTGCCCGTTCTTACCATCCTTCGCCTTTGCCTCTCTGATATTTTTCTTGGCCTGCCACTTCTGGCCTTAACAACAACTGTGCCTGTGGTCTTCCATTTCCTCACTATGTTCCTCACAGTGGAAACTGACAGCTGAAATCTCTGAGATAGCTTTTTGTAGCCTTCCCCTAAACCGTAACATTGAACAATCTTTGTTTTCAGGTCATTTGAGAG
Source organism: Pempheris klunzingeri (assembly GCF_042242105.1). NCBI lineage: Eukaryota > Metazoa > Chordata > Actinopteri > Acropomatiformes > Pempheridae > Pempheris > Pempheris klunzingeri. Next base: position 21,620,775 of record NC_092029.1, on the reverse strand, counting down.
TTGTTTTGAGGCCCCCATGTTGTCACTCTTCAGAGGAGATTCAAAGAGAAGAACGACTTGCAATTGGCCACCTTAAATACCTTTTTCTCATAATTGGATGCACCTGTCCATGAAGTTCAAGTCTTAATGAGCTCACCAAACCAATTTTGTGTTCCAATTTATCAGCGCTAAGTAGTTACAGGTATTCAAATCAGCAAAATGACAAGGGTGCCCAAATTTTTGCACAGCCTATTTTTCACATCTGATACAATTTCATACAACTTAATATTGCTACACTAAAAATCTTTGTCTGGAAAATACCCCATTACTTAGCTTTTAATACAAAATGAATGGCATGCCACTGTGATTGTTTTCTGTGCAGACAGAGTAAATTATTATGCAGCTTCAGAGGGGTGCCTAAACTTTTTCATACGACTGTACATAAGCTTCTGTAAAAATTTCTCAGCTATGGCAGCTCCACTCACCGACCTGCTGAGTCCAAAAGTTCGCTTTCACTGGTCTGACAGTTGTCAGTGTGCGTTTGACTGCGTGAAAGCTTTACTGACGAGTGCCCCAATTTTGGCCGCGCCCACATTTGATCGTCCATTCAAAATGGCAGTCGACGCGAGCGATGCGGGGGCGGGTGCAGTCCTCCTCCAAGATTGAGATAATGGCGTGGAGCATCCCGTTTCCTATTTTTCTAGGAAGTTTAATCGACATCAGCGCGCATACTCGACTATTGAAAAGGAGGCCCTCGCGCTTATTATGGCTCTCCAACATTTCGAGGTTTATGTCTGCTCTTCTAGTGCGCCCGTTGTGGTTTACACCGACCACAACCCGTTGGTGTTCATTAATCAGATGAGGAACACCAATCAGCGGCTAATGCGCTGGGCGCTCTTTTTACAGTCGGTTAATTTGGAGGTCAGGCACATAAAAGGGCGAGAAAATGTCCTGGCCGACGCACTGTCCCGCTGTTAGCTAGCTATTTATGCGTGAATGGTGTTCGCGGCGCTTCCCCCCCATTCACGTGTTTAGGGTGGGGGTGTTACGTGCAGCAGGGTGCTGCTCTCTCGCTCTCTCCCTCTCTGTCAGCTCTGTCTCCCGCCTTCCTCTGCCTGAGTGCGCACCTGAGGTGAATCACCACTCAGGTAGAGAGGAGGAGGGGCATAAGAGGGAGAGGACTCACACAGACAAGGGAGACACGCGGACAGACAAGAGACACACAGAGACACGCAGACGCATAGTGACATGCCTGGCGCACGGCGGACGTTACCTGATACAGGTAGAGAGGAGGGTCTTTTTCCTCCTCCGTTTTGAGTTCTCCTTTCTCCACACCCTTTTAATTCCAGGCCCGTCTGGAGGTTGGGATTTTGTTCTTTTAGTTTGTTTTGTTAGTTTGGGTTGGAGATCGCCGGTAGTTACGTTATTCGTCTTTTGTTTACTCTAGTTTTTTTTTGTCTTTATTAGGTTAGGGGGAGACATCAGGAGCGACGATCCGCTGCAGGGTTGGCCTGGCGTTTCCCTTCTTTTGTTCCTTTTGGCCGGGGTCTCCAGTCCTTTTTGTTTACCTTATTGGTGGTTTGGGGTTTGTGTGTGTGAAATAAAGATTGGGTGAAAAGATCACGACCGGTATTGGCGTCCTCTGTTTTACATATGTTGCTGCCTCCTGCCCCTAGACAGACTAAACTGAGTCATTTGTGGGGAGGCCGTAACACTGCTAAAGAGCAGACTGAAGGGAGAAACCCCCCAAAACAAACCACAACTGAAAGAGGCTGTGGTGAAAGCCTGGAAAAGCATCACAAAAGCAGAATGCAAAAGTTTGGTGATGTCAATGGGTCACAGGCTTGATGCAGTTATTGCAAGCAAAGGATTTGCAACTAAATATTAAGTCTTTTCACGTTAATGTATTTTAAGTCTATCTGTTCCAATACTTTTGCTCGCCTAAAAATTTGGTGTTCCGTTACAAATAATGCTAACTTCTAAGTTGTGTATCACATCCAGATGTAAATACCTGGAAATAAAAGCTGAAATGTTGATCTCTTGTCTCATATTCATCTTTTGATGTCAAACCCAAATGTTTTCAGTCTACAGCAAAAATAAAGGAACTGGCCTCACTGTTCCAATACTTTTGGAGGGGAGTGTATGTGGGGAAAAGCAAAAATTATTAAAATGACCTGACAAAAATGACTATTTGCTCCAAGCTCTCCCAATTCGGATACCACAAAATTATTTCAACAATTGGATCAATTATGTAACAAATTTTTATGGAATAATAAACGTCCCAGAATGAGTCCGAAAAAAGGCAGACTTGGTGTCCCCAATTTGCTACTCTACCACTACTCATTTACTATTAGACATATGGCACAATGGTCTCTGCCTCCTGAGAGAGCCCCGCCATGGTTTCATCTTGAGAGGACCATTTGTGCACCTTTTGTGCCTATACACTGTATCACAGCCAAGCTGACCCAACAAAATCAAAAACGCCCTCTTCTGTCTCACATTCAATGGGTATGGATGAAAGTTGCACGAGTATTCAAATTTGACCCTTTTCTCCGTAGGACTTCAGGAATCTGGTTAAATCCTAAACTTTGTATTGATAAGTCTCCTTTCTATTGGAGATCCTAGTTTCAAAAAGACATCACAACTACAGGAGACTTATACTAGAATGACTCTTTAAAATCATTTGAATCACTTAAACAGGAGTTCAATACACCCCGTAATCAGTTCTGGCACTATCTGCAACTAAAACATCTGTTGATGAAGATTTTTAATTCCCCTCTGAAAGCTCCACCTGATTGTGACACTGGATATGATTCTCAACATTTTTGGCATGGGCCACAAAGTATCAGCATACTACTCCATGCTCCTAAATGCCTCTGATTCCAACATGTATCCACTTAAATTGACATGGGAGACAGATTTGAAAGTGTCATATTGTGACGAAGACACGCATTCACTGCAGTAATACAGAATGTTTGGAAAAAAGGACACACACTGTTTAGTTAACTCGGATCAGTTTATTCATACTCATCCTACAAGGAAGTGTTTTTGCCGAAGCGTTATTGTAATCTCATGTTCCTCTCCTCCACAGTCCCAGGGTCTGAAACAGAGCCGGTGCATAGTGCTGTCTTATACCATGTTTAACTGGGTTATAGGTGATGTTCCCTTAGTGATGAAGTTGTGTCAAAGCCTTGGGGTTTATTTAAGGCCTTCTACTGGGAAGTGGTGATTCCTATAAGTGATATTTGTGTAATGTAAGAACTGGCAGTGAAGTTTTAGATTGTATGAATGGAAAATAATTGATTAATCAGCAGTTGGTTGGTCTAGGGGGAGGGGCTTAACATATATAAGCCTCTGGCCACCAAAGCACAGGGGATGGCTGAGGGCGGCTGTAAACCAGACAGGTGACAGGTTTTTGTGTTTTTTTAGGTCTTTCTAGTTTTGCTGTGGACGTCCAACTGACCCACCGATTTTTGTAACACATATAAAGATGAGGAGTGGTTGAGAATACTTGGGAACATGCCGCTCTTATGTTGGGTAGAAGACTCCTAATTAAAGATTAGAAAGCAGCTACAGTGCCGGCACCGTCCTTGTGGCAAGACTCTTTGGGTCAGCTGGCTACATTGGAGCATGTGTCTTACAGACTGCATAACCAGGTTGAGAAATATGACCAGAAATGTGGTCGTTTCCACTCTTATATGAATGGGGCTTAATTGCGTAACAAGCTCAGTATGAGCACCACCAGATTGTGCTTTCCTTTCGAGATAGGGCTCTCCTGCAGACAGGGAAGTGATGGCTGTGGTACCTTCTATAGTTTTTATAATTTTAGTTTTTCTGTAGATGCTGTTTCTTGCTGTTAGTTTTTTTCTTCTTTCTTTTCTGTATGTGTGGGTGGGTAGATGGGTGGGAGGGAGAGAGGGAGGGAAGGGGTTGTGTTCGTTGTGTATTGATGTTTTAAAGAAATTCAATCAAAGTTAAAATTTTTAAAAATTAGGTGCATGGGCAAAATTTACAAACTTTCAACAACTAAAGCAAGAACAATTGAAATAGCTCAACACAACTAATATTACATGAACCATTTTTTAGTGTCATTAGAATCAGAATCAGAATCAGAATTACTTTAATAATCCCCAGGGGGATAATTGCTTTTTGTTACACACAGCTCCAAAAGAATAAGAATAAGAATACACTTCAAACACAAAGTAAAATTTAAATATATAAAAGTATGAATTAAAAAAAAAGATGTATTAAAAATTATTACACAGAGGTAAATTACTGCAGCAGGTGAGTCCAGATAATAAAGATGTTTTGTGAACATCTAATTCTTACTCTCTACATTTCTTAATAGCTGTATGCTTCTCAAACTGTCAAATGAAAGCCTTGAGTCAGACTCATTAACTGCTCAGTCTAATCAGCACCATGCTGGACAGCGCTGTCCAGGGTGGGACACCATGACAGAAGTGATAAGGGTGCAATGGTGCAGTGGGAATATACACATCCACCTGGGGTCACTTCCCCAAGTACTCTGAACTGACCCTAGCAGATGTTAAAATGTCTTTACACACTGGGAACCACTTGTGCAATGCTCAGTAAAGCTCGCCCTTGGATACATAACGATGAGAAAACAGTGCAGGAAAAGCTTCTTGATTGGACAAAACGGATTATTCGTTGCTATGCAACACCATTTGAAATGCCTACAAGGAAGTGAGCGCATTATGGCCTTGGCCCCTTTCCAAACAAAAAAATTAGAGGCTATGCCAATTTCTAATACTGCTCTCACCACGGAGCCGTGAAAGGCCAACACTGACACATGCAGCTCATCAGTGCTGAAAATGAATCCCCAAGGCTGCTGATACTGATGGGCCCCTGCTAACAAACACTTTGGCGGTGTGGGTACAACCCTGAACAGCAGAGCTGAGCTGAGCATGTACAAGCTCTTGTTATAAGGTTAATAGCTCAGCGTCCATGTATTCGCAACATAGGTGTAACATCATGATTGTATTTCATGATCATTGTTACTGTTTTTAAACAGGTAGTAACAGTAACATACTGCAAATCATGGCAGAGCTGTAAATGGCATCAGTCCCTGATCCTCTCAGTGACAACTAGGAGTCAGTATAACCACTTCAGTTTAAAGAGTGTGGTTACTGACTACCTCTAGTGGTCAGTGGAGAGCGCCTCCACCTCACCTCACATCCAGTATCGCAAAGTTCAAACAAAGAACACGGGCATATCAGAAAATGCTGAGCAATGACGCAGCAGTATTCTTAATCTGCTGCATCGCTGGATTTACGGTGCAAACTCCTCCATCAGCTTAACTGTCTTTGCCTGTCTGTCTGTCCTCTTCTCTGGCTTCCTGTCTGTCTGTCCTTCTCTCTGGCCTCCTGTCTGAGAGCCCACATGTATTGTGGACGAATAACACGATGACAGCATAGTGTGTGTGTGTGTGAGAGAGAGAGAGAGAGAGAGAGAAAGAGAGAGAGGAGGTTGAAGAGGATCTTAGCTGCTTGACAATGAAAAGCATTGTGCAGCGTTGCAGGAGGGGAGGGGGGGGGGGCTCGGTGACAGACTACACAGCTCTCACATGAAGATGCTCTGAGAGTCAGTGGAAGAGTTCTGCCTTTGTTCTGTCTTATTGAGCGTTTGTCATATGCTGCGGAGAAAATGGGAACGAACAAATGATGCAATGAACTGTAAAATGGCCTTTTACCTGTTGGAATCCTTTTCACAGTCGTATCCCCTTATGTCCCAATGTGTCTCTTCAGCTGATTTACTCTTTAATTAAGCCTATAATGCCCTATACTCTATTTAGGTCCTCAGTAGGTCATGGGAGTTCTGGAAAGTCATACAATTAAGAAAAGTCTATTCCAGCCAGGGAAAGTAATCCATTACTGGGACAAGTAATGGAAAACCAGGGATTGTGTGTCTTCTTTGACATGTTTATTTTTAATGAAGGTTAGTGATTGCTTCCGGTTTAACGCGTGTTGTGATTGGTTATTGTTAGATTAAATGTCAGAGCCCATTTCTCTGCTCTGGTCCTGCTCTAACATCAGTGATCAAGTCCATGACAAACTGAGGGAAAGTCATCAAACACATCAGCAAAGTGTCCATTTTTGGAGCTTTCTGCTACCAGATGATAAGTACAAGGACACAAGGGTGTCACCAGACGCTAAACTAGATCTATCAAAAATGGGGGGGAATGGGGAGCCCTTCTCAGCCATCCAGACTGATCCTCGGAGGCCATGGTGCAGGTCCCTAATCTAAAGTGTGCTGAAGATGATGATTTTTTTTAGCATTTCATGCTACATTACAGTGCATGGGGCTTTTCTGTGACAGCAGACCGATGACTAAATAACACTCCAGTAAGTCAACATAAATGTCATCAGTGTCACTTAGCAGTCTTGAACAGCTCTGTAAATCAGCCACAGTAGCTCACATGTTTTGGTCGTGTCCCTGTCTGCATGCCTTTTGGAGTTTTGTTTTTAAATCGCTGAGTGAAGCCTGCGGCGCACCGGCCCGGTGGAACCAGACCCCCTGACAGCCACTTTTAGTGTGAAACCAGAAAATGCTACTTGGTCAGGCAACATTTCTAATGTCGTAGCCTTTAGCTGCCTGTCTTATCCTTTTTAGTTGGCCAGATTCCAAACCTCCCTCACATGCCATATGGCTTAAACATCTTCAGCTTGAAAAGATTAAATTCACTATAAAGGGGAGAAAGGCTGAGTGCAATAAGATATGGACCCCATGTATCTCTTCCTTTGATACAGTTACTGGGGTAACAAACTGGAGTGACTAGTAACTACATATAGTAGATTTGGGTCATGAGACGGGTTTGGGAAGTTTTATATTTCACTTATTGGATGCTTGTTGTATCTATGTGTTCTGTTACTGTTCAATTCAATAAAAAAAAAAAAAAATCTAAATAGAAAAAAAAGAAGAAGTCTTTAGCAGTTCCACAGGTCACAGTTTATATGACCCAGTCCATCACTACCACATCTAATAGTTGCCATATTATCCTCCTGTTTCTCTCTAGTCCACCAGCACTAGAACATCCTCCCTGGGGGGTCTATCATTGTGAGCACATGGGCTCTTACTGTAGAAATGACACTCTGGTTTATTTCTCTGTCCTTTAATCACTAAATAATCTGCGTGTGTGCTGGAAATAATAACGCAGCAGTTTATTCAAAAGAAGCACCAGCTGTTGCTAGGCGACACGGCGCACGCGTCAAGCTAGGCGAATATCTGAATTCCGGTTAAAACGCGACTTTCAAAATAAATGTCAGTACATGTAATGATTTGAAACTTGAAGATGTCTTCATCGTCATTTAAATGTACCATCATCGGAGCTTCAGTGGTATCCTTGACGGCTGCACACTGGTCCTTCAGCCTGTATCAGACCTCTGCAAGTCCTTTATGTGCTGTTATTGTGTTCATGTTCCTGCCTCTGGAAAGCACTTAGTTCATCTTGATTTAAACGTTCCGAATAAATCATGAAATAAAGAAATGCTCCTGTATAATTTCATGATACAGTAACTGAATTAATCATCATCATCATCATCATCATCATCATCATCATCATCATCATCATCACAGTGCAGTGCCACAAAATGATCTCATCATTCCAGAACATGCAGCCTGTTAAATCAGTACCCAGTAACACAGTAATCACTGTCAGCTTACAGGGACATGTAAAGGACACATGTAAAGAGCAGAGCAGACACACTGGACATGTCTCTGTTGGACATGTCTACTTCTCACTGCAGCTCATAAAAGCGCCAGACGGTGGCGCCACTCTCACAGCTTCACTGTGCTGCCTGCCTCAGCCCAAACTGATGGATGAGTGTCTCTGAAGTCATCAGTGAAACAACATTTTACATGGTTTTCCAGGAATCTAAATTCTGTCAGACACTTTTCTTTGGAGCTCATGATTTTGTCCGTAAGTGAATATTTTAATTGTGGACTTGTTGTCTGCGACATGTTTGAGGCACGAAGGCGCACAGCACACTGTATACTGGACACTGTATACAGGACACTGTATGCAGGACACTGTATACAGGACACTGCATTAAGGGGTCAGTGTGATCATTTAGAGCACAGTCCATCTACTGGTAGTGGACTGGAGACAGAGCCAGCAGTGGGCCGCCTTCTAAAGGGGGCACCAGTCACTGAACCCAGGTCCAAAGGCTCCAAGTGATCTGGCATCAAAATGATCCAAACCACACTGAGGGCACTGACCACCTCCACAGTGAGTGTCTGCCAAAGTCGAAACGTGAACACACTCACACTCTAGCTGCACACACACACACACACACACACACACACACACACACACACACACACACACACACACACACGCGTGCGCGCTGAGGCTGCTCTTTTCCATCCACCTGTTCACGCGCCTCCCTGAGCTCTGATAGGTCTGTCAGGGAGAGAAAACGGCTTTTATTAACGCCTCATGTGCGAAGTGCCGAGGAGCTCCTCTGATCAGAGCAGCAGAGCGCAGCAGAGCTGGATGGATTACCTCCACGGTCACCTCTCCCGGAGGCTCCTGCGCACAAGCTCCCCACACGGATCCCCACTCAGCTCTGTGTGATTCCACGGTCACCCCACCGACACTGTGGACACTGGTCGCTGATCATGCTCTGATTTGAGACCATCTCTGACTGGAGAGTCACATCCCCGCTGCCGGGGGGGGCGCGCGGCTGATCATCTGGAGGTTTTCTGCAACAATTTGTTGGAACCATTGCGAGGGGCGAAGTCATGATGCCGGTACCGCCTCGGCTTCTCATGGCACCGTGAGAACTTTCCTCCGGACTCCCCCCGTTTCCCCCCTCTTTGTGTTGTGCAGCAAATGTTTGGCAGCGGGATCGAGCTTCTTTGGGAAATAATCCACCGTTTTCCTTTTCAATGATGTTCACTTTTGCTGCCTTCTGCTACATGCTGTCTCTGGTCCTCTGTGTGTCCCTCATCTTCTTCGCAATATGGCACGTGAGTACCTTCAGAATTGGTCCATTTTGAGTTTCTTGTGTTTGATAATCAGGATGGATGGATGGATGGATGGATGCGCGCAGGTGTGATATGTGTGCGTTACGGCGCTGGATAACCCACAGCCCGGAGCTTTCATCCGTTTGGAATGAATATCTCCGGAGCGCAGGAGCATGTTTTTGGCAGACATTTTCCTCAACACGACAGGTTCGCACCTGTATCTCCAGCTCCTGCTGATGCATCCATCGTTCTCACTACTTTGTCATGATTCTATTAGACCTCACTTTATTTGCATATTGCACACATCCAGCACACATTGGCCCAGCTCGATATGCAAAAAAAGCAACCCTGTGCAACATCCGAGATCAATTAAACAGCCTTCCTTCCAGATCAATTAGGAAATCGTGTAGGGTGTAATCCCCCCCCCCTCCTCTCTTCTTCCCGCTCTGCTCCCTCTGCCTTTAATCAAGCCTCAGCTCGGCTACACACCACAGCCAATATGACTGACTGCATTATGATATTTGAATAATCTAATTATTTGCTCCCTGAGCAACATCTCCATCATGCAGGGCCTTATGTAAAGACAGATTTGGGTCAGGTCTTTCAGCGTATTGCCCAGAGTCTGCCTTTTGCATGGAAACAGCAACAGACCTGATGCACTTGGGATGACTGATCCTCTGGCAATTACAGCTAATAGTCAGTGTGCCTGTCTGTCAGACAGTGGCCCATGTGTCTGCTCAGTGAGGCTGCAGACACTCATGATAGTACAGTTCAAAGGGAGTGCTTATAGGGTCCAGAGCCTCAGGGATGTTTGTGACTACTTCACTGATGAGGGAAGATAAATATGTCTTGGTTTATAGTAGAGGGACAGAAAGCACAACACAGCCTTCAGTTCTGTCTCATGTAAATTTGGCACCGGTGGAAGGATCACAATGGAACACATTATTCTGTAGCTTCAGCAATAATCCACGTCACACCAGGCTTTATTTTGCATTCTGCTTAAGACGGCAGAAACAGTGGAGATGCCTCCTCCACTGATTCCCCCCGTTCACTGTGACATACAGACGTGCAGCATAATAAACCGAGGCTCCATACTGCGAGGAAACATAATTAGGAAGAGGCTGTGAGGTGGGAATATGTGGAGCCGTGGAAGCGTTCAGCAGAGCCAAGGCTGCACATTAACACCAGCCACCTGCCAAATGCTGGGAAATTCTGGCTGTAACTCTTTCACTTGTATCATCCACTTTGGCAGGTAGCCGCTTCTCCATCAGTGCTCCGTCCTTTAATCTCAAGAAATAATCTGGTTTCAAAGAACTGCGGAAAAACGCAGAACCCCGCTGTCGCCCTGCCACTTGACCAAAAGGTTAGGTTTTAATGCCCTGAGCAGCAGTGCATTGTTAAAAAGAGCAAGTGTGCTGAGTCAAACTACCCGGGGCAAAATCAAGCTATAAATACAGCTAGTGTAAATGAGCATAGACAACAGAGGCTATGAAACAGGCCACAGAGAACAGACAATGGAAGTCAAATGAGTAATGAAGCAGTCTGACTCAAACATATTACCAGTCCTGTCAGCAGGTAGCACGAGCACCGAACATTCACTGAAGGCAGAGAATGACAAACGACTGCACACAGACGGTCATTAATAGGCCACAATCAATCAAACCATAGGCAAGTACAATATAAGTTAATTAGTTCACATGTATGTACCTTATCTACCCCTCCAACCATTTCCAGGTGCTGATAAATCGTTCATTAACTTGCTTTTCAAGCAGGGAATCTCACAACCGATTCCTCCTGCAGTCCCCTTGTTTACTCTCTTACACGAAGCAAATCTGTGAGGAAAGAAAAAAGAGGACATGTTGGCTATCTTTGGAATATCTATTATCATTAATCACTTCTTCCCTCTGACCATCTGTGGACTCACTGTGAACTATATACACAAATCTGATACGCTAACTACTTTCTACATAACTACGGGGAAGTCACGGAGGTATTCGTACCACCAATAAACCATACAGTGTGTAATCCTGGCGGTGCAGCGCTTCAGTGGGAACTAACGAAGTGTATTAACTCAAATACTGTGCTTAAAGACAACCCAGTGAAAAACAAAGACACGTCTTGCAACTTTGCAACTTTGCAACTTTATGAGCATGCATACTTGTGATATTTCAAGAATATTTTTCTAGTAATATATCAGTGCTTTTACCTCAGTGAAACTTTGAATGAAGGACTTTAACTTACAGCAGAATGTACATGCACATGTCAACTGTGCAGACATTAGCACGGAGCGTACCGGCACTGACTGAAATCAACACAGCGTACTTTATCATTAGCACCTCATTAGCAAACAGTAGCTAATATGAGCTATCGGTCATACAAGATGAATTAAGGCTGTGGCAGAAAAACCCTTAAGTGTTCTGGTTTGAGAAAGGGTGTGTTGTATTAAATAAGTTTTTGCCTTTCTTTCAAGGGTTACATAAAATATAGTAAAGATCTGAGATATAGTGAGTCAAAATGTGCTCAACCTTGAGCAGAAGGTTAAAGGGTTAAACAAAAATGTTGTGCTCAATAACATTTTCTGCCACACAAGAAGAAACCATGCAAAGATATACTGTATAATGCTGTAACATGTTATGAAAATAGAATGCGTACAATCATTTAATCTAAAATGTTTTACTCTATTCTTTGTGATAAATATGACATCACCATAGCAACATATCATCATGTGTTTTACTGTCCTGCCCTACCATTGTTTTTTTCCCCCTCCTGCCATCCAGAAGGTTTTTCCTGTCTCCGCCTGCCCGAATCCATGTGAATGCAGCATCCTATATATGATATTGATGATAAGAATGCAGCAGTATTCCCATCGCGGGATACAATGGCATTTTCAGCAGTTCACTTTAAACCAGATGCAGCCATTGGAAGAATCAATCTGTTTATTAAGTAAAATACAACAGCGCCGTCACCCATGGGAGCGCTCACATAGACGATTACAAAGCCATTTTAATTGACACACAAGGTGAACTGTGACCTCCCCAGGGCTCTGTGGCTCAGCGCTTCGACTGCTTCGATGATTCTCCTCCCCTGTAACTACAGCCGGTCCTCCAGTGCATCTCTGATGAATGGGAAAGCCCCGTTGTGCACATGTGATGCAGAGGCCGTCCTGGCAGTGTGGGAGAGGGCAGAATGTCAAACTGACAGCATTCACACTCCCAGTTGGTGTTTCTGTTTCGTTGTAGCAGTCTTGGTATTTAGTGCATGGGAGTATGAAAGCATATTTTGTATGGATGGACTAACAAGTAAGGAGGAATTACCAAGTGGGCAAAGTGGGCTAATGACCCTGGACCCCAGACACACAGAGATAATTCATACCACTTTTTAATAAGTCAACTTTTAGAACAGGTTTATGCATTGTTACTTTGCTTTATTAATGGTTATTAAGTCATTCACTGTGGGGAGTTTGCATGTTGTTGCTCATGTGGGGATTCTTGAATCCTTAATGTTGAATTCCTGAAAAGAGTTTGGTCTAGACCTGCTCTTTATGGAAAGCGTCTTGAGATAATGCTGTTATGAATTGGCGCTCTATAAATAAAGATTGATTGATTGATTGATTGATCGATCCTCCCACTGTCTTAAAGTATACAGGTGAAATGGTTCATCATGTCTCTGTGTGTCGGCCCTGTGATACACTGGGGGTCAGTCCAGGTGTACCTCGTCTCTTGCCCAAAGTCAGTTAAGATTGGCCCCAGCCCCCCCGGCCTGAAGGATAAGCGGTATAGACAATGGATGGATGGAAGTAATTCACTAATACTTTATATCAGTTAAATGACAAGAGCCACTTTGGGCTTGTCCAGTCAAAAAATGAGCTTTGATTGACATTTATCCACCACCACACCTGCCTTAGCTTTCTTGTAGTCTTTAATTCACCAGGAAGACCCATACAATGCCATGTAGACTAATTCATTTATCAACAACTTTAACTAACATTTACAATTGCTTGATGTCACAACCTGGCAACTGAATACTTTTTCTTATGAATGGCTGGTCCATAAAACATTAGTAAATAGTTTAACATTAAAGAAATAGCTTGTTCTTTTAGGAAAGATGCCATTTGGCTTTCTTGCCAAGAATTCTACTCGATGAGAAGACTGATATCGCTCTCAAATCTGTACACTACTGAATTACCTCAGCCTGGCAACCAGCTCAACTCACTCAGGAAGTCAGAGGCCCAACCATGAAACTGTTCACTACACAAACCTGTAAAACAACGACTCTTTCTTTTATAAACTTTGATTTGTGTGAATTGAGTGACTTTTAGAGGTTAGATTGTTCCACTGTTTCCAGACAAAGGAACGCTGGCACGGCTAAAACACAGAACAAACTAAGATTTCAAGTGCTTTTAAGTGCCCATTGTCTACTTTCAATACCTTTCTTATTTTAGTGGATATTGTGCTTGCATGGTGCACCTTCCTGCATATGTTTGTGTTTATTATCACAGTGAATACCAAATAAGGACAGGATTTAGATTACCAGCTCAGGAGTACTTGATTTCTGGGGCTGTGAGCAAAATATAATGAAGCTGGTATTTGCTGCTTTATTCCAAAACGTTATTTGTCTTCACCCTCTCACTTCCACCTACCCTTTATTTATTCACTTCAATTACCTCAGTCAGAGCTTGTTTAAATAACACCAAGGCGGCGGCACACATAAAGATTTCACGTACACTTCAGGAAGAGAGAAGTGGCTCAGCATGCCTTGCACTTGGCGTTGCTTCCTTGCTGAGCATGACCTTGCATCCTGCTGAGATTTTGACAAGTACAGGGCATTCACGGGTTTATCAGAGGTGTCGGATGAATAATCGGTCACACAAAACAACCATGATGCTCTCTCATCTGTTACTGTTGCTATGGTGTTGTGATGATGGAGCAAAAAAAAGTTGTTTTGTCAGGTTGCTATGTGCAGGAAGGAGAGAGAGAAAACAAAAAGTAAAGAAATGTATTGATTAGAATAGATTTTCAAATGGCAGAATACTGATTACAGAACGCAGGATACTCAGACACTGATGTAAAAGTGAGGAAGCGAGATTGAAACTGAAAGCAGTATTGAGCCAAGCATGCCTTGTGCTACTTTCCTTAGCCTACCAGGGACTGAAGCCAATCCCTGTGATCTGTAATGCCTTAGACATCTACTACAGGGGTCTGCTGAGGACAGACTGATCAAGCCCCAGATGAAAGGGATGGGCAAAGTCATAGGAAGAGAGACAGAAGGGCGATGAGTCTGTTGAAGGAGAGAGGAGTGACAGGTGCTGCAGGAGTGATGGGATGATGAAGAAGAAAAGAGGGTTAGGCCAGAACAGACCACAGATTTGTCTTACTGGGGAGCTCAGAGCAGGAAAAACTGGATGGATGTTGGACGACTTCAGCAAAATAGAAAATGATGATCAGACATGCAAAAGTAAAGAAAAGGCAGATGCAAAGCTGTGAGGAGGCAGCGACACGGATAGGGAGAGATCAAATGAAGACAGGGCTGACCTGTATCTGGAATACTTCCTTTTTATACTGGCTCTGGTCTAAATGTGGCTTTTTTTGTGGCTGTCTGAGCAATTCATGATGTTAGCTATGGTGGTTATTGCTATAGGTTTTGCCATCCTTTCTAATGATTAGGACACCATTATATTCTTCAAAGGAACTTTTTTTTTGGGGGGGGGGGGGGGAATCTTAGAACACAGTGACAATGATTGCATGAAGCAGCTTGGATCCAGAACTATCTACCCAGGATTAGCTACTTTCCAGTGAAATCTGTGGAAGAAGAGCAGATGAAGGTGATGTCAGTCAACTTACGTCAGCAACTCTTCAATTCTAAAGTTGATTTGTTCACTGCTACCACAGTTTTTATGTCTGGATATGCACTTTACTACTGATTTGAGGCAAATAGGCTAAAATGAACATGACCTCAGGCTGAATTAATTAAATCAAACATAATGGCATCTTCATCTGATTATCGCCGCTAGCAAAGTCCGACGGGGCAAGAAACATGAACAATCAAATCAGTGAATTGAGGTCCATTTCCAGTGCAGAGCCTCAGCACCACGCTCCCCTGAACTGTGCAAACTAGGAAGCAGCTTGTGCTCAAGGTGCCCTAGTAAGACATCAGGGGAAGAAATGCATAGGTGATAGAATTGATTGTAATCTCAATGAAGCAAACAGTCAACAAGGCTTTCTGGCACCAGGCCCCAGAGGCTATAATGGAAGTGGCGCTCAGTATATAGCACGGTTGGCTCAGCATCGACCCGTGTTCATTAACCCCTGCTGGCTCCTCATCCATCACTGTGCGTCCACATTTTCTATTGTTTCACTGCACAGTGTATACACTGAGGGATTATAGGGTGGGATCCTCATCCTCCCTCCCTGTCCTCTCCAGTTCTTCTTATCTCACGCACCACCTCACTAGCTTTTCACGTTGAAATAACGACAAATAATTGTCAGTTTCGGGTGGAAAAGTGCACATTTGCTTGCTTTATATTCTTCTTCTTCATGCCCCTGTCATTAATGATGTTACAAGAGACTGATGGCAGTTTTATAGAAATCACAGTACAGATCTTATCGCATTTTGAATGTCTTAAGAGCAGGCTTGATGATAGATGATAAGGTTTCCAACATAGACACACTGCTTTCAACATCAGACAAATCACTATTTCTTTGCAGATGTGTTTAGTTTGTGGAAACTTCTCCAGACCAAGTGATCACAACTGACAAGGTAAAGCCTGCGAGGATTCATGGATTTAGAAACAACTGGATTTTCATAAATCTTTATTCCTGCAGGTAAAGAGACTCAGTAAATCCATTGTCACCTTACACATCCAGGTGTGGATATCAGTCAGTATTGGCAGTAGGGCAAAGGGATTGCAGCACTGAAAAGAAGCAGGTTGGTGTACATAGACAGCTATATATAGGTCTCCTCATAGGTTTATCAAACCTTTGATGAAAAAATCATTTTATTCAGTCAATACATGTGAGCATAACTGCTTTGTATGTCTATACTCTCTTCTGCTGAGGCACAAAAGATGAAATAGTATCTGTATTTGCTCATGGTCTATGGCCTGTGAATTAATTACTACTCTCGACATAGGTCAGGCTCTGTATTAACTGGAGTACATCAAGTAATTCAGTTATTTCCCTTGTGATTCATTGGATTTTTGAGTATGGTCATCTATCATTTCGTGGATATGTCGATAATGAAATAGAGGTGAACCTTCACAATGTAGCCTCACTAACAGCTTGTAAGGTTAAGGATCGAGTGCTGGAATCAATGTTTCCACTGCAATTTAACCTCTGCCATAGACTTTAGGACAAATGCAAATACTGTCCTGCAGTAAAGACGCAGCAGCATTTTTTTTTTTTGGACCAGTCAGAAGGTGTGGTCACAGCAGCCTGTTTCCTGTGAACAAATGCATATGTATCGAGTATGTCCCAACAGCTGAATCACACGTACAAAATGGTGATATAAAATTTTTCCGGAAGGAAGAGATTTGTCATCACAGTGAAGGAAAGGGTTAACTGTGCCAGTGGTGTTTATTAGCATCAGAGAGACTGCCTTCTCCAGCTGTCTCCCCCCAGCCAAGGTGTTCAGCACAGATACAGGCCGACACTGACGGGAGCATGTTTGGCAATTGAAACACATGCCAGCTCCCTGCACATATACAGCCAGTGACCTCAGGGAAGTCTACAGGGTAGGGGGTATTTTGATATTCCATATATAGTCCTAGAAGCATAAAACAGATCTTAAAATGCCAAAAGCCAAATACATTCAATGTTTTACAGGTTAAAAAAAACATATACAGCAAAGACAATGTCAGTATGTGAAGCAGGCGATCATTCCCTCAGTGACAATATTTGCATATGGATTCGTCTGTAAGGCATCCAAACTCTGATGGACATTGCCAGCCATTTAGATTTTTTGCCTTTTTGCTTCCCCTAAACCTGCAGTTACTATAAAAATGAATCCCAAGCACCAACACAGGACCAACACAGGCTCACTCACACCAGAGGTTTTCCCATGTCTTGCAGTGTACTCTGTGTTGGAGATAAGATGAACATGTAATGCTCTTCTTGAGGAAATTGTGCAGCCTGTGTTGTAAACTTTTCATCATGCCTGTTGATTAATGAAGAGAAACAGACTTGATTGATGAATTAAGTCCACACCACCCTTCAGATGTCCATTGGCTGAATGAAGAGTTTGGCGCCGGCCTCACCGGGTCCTAAATTGAGGTTGGTGAGGAATGGTTGTGCAGAAAATGAACCCATAAGGAGTGGGTTTAAAATGTCAATGAATAGTTGAGACAGTAATTTAAGTGGGCCTTGTAGTCTTTCACATCAGAGTGGAGGTTCCTCTGATTGCTGCTGTTGTTTTTAATTATGTTATTTTCATGTGAAAGCCTTAAAGGCTGCACGGAGGGAAAAACCTGCTGTTGGTTGGTCATAGCTTCGACACATTGAAAGGCAGTGAAAACGAACACAAATGTGCATTCACCAACTGGAGCCCAACAAACGAGGCTACATCCATATCTCCACTCACCTCTTATTCCCTTTACAGACACACACAGCAAGGTATCAGTCCACTAGCAGCCACAGTCTGCAGTGAAACACACTGTTCATGCCGGATTCGGCGTGCCAAGAGAGGAGCAGAGGGTGCCAGTTTGTTTTCTGTTACTGCCAGCCAACCTTGACTTCAAAGCAGTCTGTTAAAGTGAACTTCCACATCAAAATAGAACTGCATTTGCAAAAACAGAAGCCATAGTCATTGCCAGCGGGTCTTCAGCAGGAATCACCCTCGAAGCATGTCACAGATTTGAGTTTTTGGTCCTCTGGCAAATGTTGCCTCTGATCATGACTGACTGAGCAGCCAGAGATCAAGGGGATGAAATTCTGTTTTAGGGTGGATTTTCCCTTAAAGGTACCCCACTTATTACAATGTGGGTCTTATTTTTGTAGTTTTAGCCATCATCTCTATTGGTATTAGAAACAGTGTACTTGCCAAGTTAGTTGCTGTTATTTGAGAATGCGGTGTCATCGCTCAAAAGAGGTTTGACAGAACAAGACATAATACAGTCACCAACCATTGGATGAAGTTATGTATACCTAAGCTGCCCTCTAAGGCCTGGCTTCAGATGGGGGGGTCCTGTTTTTCTTAATCTGAGCTGGGTACCTTCGCCACTCCATAAGAGTTCTGGAATCCTTCTTGTTGTGACCTCCTCCCCAAGACCAATTTGCCTTGGGTGACACTACTAGGAGCTGTTACCACTGACACAGCTCCCAGTGTCACGTGGTACGCAGACCCCTCCCTCGCAATACAGTGGTGACGAGGAGGGGCTTGAGGGTGATTTTGCCAGCCACTCAACGTCGCGGTGCTCATATACAGCCAGTGATTTGGGGTAATGATCTTAGGATACAAGTGTCTGAAAAAAGTTTGCTTGGCAGGGTGGCTGGGTTGTCCCTCAGACAACCAGTAGGATCTTGGACCACTGCTTCCTCAAGTCAGAAAGAGCCAGTTAAGATGCAGCATCCAACTAGGAGAAGAACCCAGAACAGGCCAGGGGCACTGAGTATCACCTCTGGCCCTGGAACGCCTCAGGATGCCCCGGGGAGAGCTGGAGGACGTGACTAGGGAGGAGAGCATCTTAGGCTAACTTGATTAATCTGCTGCCGCTTTGATCTGGGCCCAGATGAGAGGTGGAAACTGGGTGGATAGATGGGTAGGATAAAATTTAGTCGTTTTAGTGATGCCATGTTTCCACATCCCAGCAATTAGTTTCAGTACAGTGCTATCATAAGCCGTAGAACCTACACCAAAAAACACAAAATATGAGCCAAGTTATACTAAATGGAATGATTCTCGAAGCCTGACGTCCACTTAGAACATCCAGAGTGATGTTCTTCTGATGTGATGCACATTGGGATGAACAGGCAAGGTATTTCTGCTGAGCTTCTGTGTGTGTGTGTGTGTGTGTGTTCCCGCTTCACTGTATGCTTACAGTTATACATCCATGAGGACTGTGTATGTATGTGTGTTCCCATCGCCCATGAGAAACAGCCTGGGGGAGGCTAACACACTGTAACAGAGCAAGGCAATGAGCCAGGATCACTGTGGGGATCCACTGGGAAATAACATGTAAAGAGCTGCCTGTCAGCGTGGGGGTGAGCCCAGGGAAATAACCCGAGATTGGTGCAAACCTCTGCCGTCTCTCTGATGTTAATTCTCTATACTGTGCTAACAAACATGCACATGTACAAACTCACATGCCTTCATGCTTCCTCTGTTTCTTCCTCATAAAGCACACAATGCATGGATAACATATTCCACCACACAAACATGAATCTAATTTTTCTTACTCTGTGCACACACACACACACACACACACACACACACACACACACACACACACTGATATACTGTTGCAGCTCTCACATCTTACACTGTCCCCATGGTGCACACAGCCTGGAGACACACAATGTAGCTCATATGCAGAAACACTGACTGTCATACTCATATCTCTTGCTACAATGTCTCTCCATCTCTCTCACTCGCACACACACACACACACACACACACACACACACACACACACACTCTTCCCTTATGAGGCCCAACTAATCAAGTGATGACATCTGTCTTTGTAGTGCACTTGCCCTCATTGCAACCCATGGAACACCGATTGCGAACAACTGTTGCGTATTTTCTGTACTGCTCATCAATACATTACATTTAATTACATTAGCGTTGTTCCCGCAGTAAGAGCTCTCCCACAGCGCAGCAGGATCAAATGACACCAATTCAAGGAGTTCTGATTTCAAAGTCTCTCACATGCAAATGCTGTGCCTATGGGCAGATCGTGATCCAACATTTTAACTGGAGCCGGTCTGGTTAATGATGACGAGGGGTGGGGAGCCGATTCCGACATGGAGGCTGTGGGTACAAGATGCTTCCTTGGAAGAGCAACTGAGGGAAAGCTCTGGCTCCATATAATGTCCATGTCGGGGGGTTGTTCTTGTCGCAGCAGGTTTGTTCAGCAGATGAGCACAACACATGCTGCGGTTAAACTGTGACACGTCAAACGGGAAGTCGCCGGGCAACGGATTGAAGGAAACGTGTGAATAAAGAGAGCTGGAGTGTTCACTGAGTCATGACCTTAAAGGATAAAACTGCCATTTTTTCTATATTTTTCTTTTTGTCAACAAACACTGACATAAAGATGGAGATAATCTACGGTGATCACATGATCCTTTGCAGCCCAGACACAGGACTCTGTGATGAGGCGATGACGATGTACCTCAGAGTGAGAAGTTTCATTCTAGATCATACCTTGGTTTTACTGATTAGTTGTCACTTTTTTCCTCTCTCCCTCACAGATAACAGCTTTTGATGAGCTCCAGGCTGACTTTAAGGTGCCGATCGATCAGGGAAATCCACTTCATGCGGTAGGTTTGCTCTCTGCCTCATTCTCATTCAGACCAAGCGTTTTCTCTACATGTGTCTTATTGTTTGTGTTTTCATGGCAATTACTGGCACATATGGAAAAAGATTTAAATCCTTTTGCTGATGGGTATACACATTAACATTCCAGCAGGAAAAAAACACCAGTGAAAGGATCCCTCTCTCTTCCTCCATTAATTTTGAATCAAGCAGCTGGCACTATATTAGTTTTGTATACCCTCCTCTGCTCACTTCTTGGCTCCACAGCATGGAACCTCAGGCTAATGCATCAAGTGTGACTGAATAATCCTTGAGTCTAAATATAAATAAAATAAAAGTGACAAGCCACGAGATAAACATGGAATCTGCAGTTGGTCTGATCCTGCACACACTTAATAATCTCAGTGAGCCACGTCCAGCCTACTGAAACCAGAGGTGGAAAGCAACTTTGTACATTCAACTCAAATGCTGTGCCTGAGTACAATTTTGAAGTATTTGTTGTTTATTTTCATTTTTCAATTTCACAGTACGCCACCTTAAACGCCGCTATATTTTAGAGGAGAGATTTTGTACTTTTTAATCCACAGTATTTTTTTTTGACAGCTTTTGCTACCGACAGGCTCAGAGTGTTATTCTAAGTGTGTGACAGCATCATGGAAAGGATCCCTACAGAGAGAGACCTGGAAGATCCTTTTGGTTTAATGGTTGATCAGGTGCAGTTGCCTCACAGGGTCATGTTGCGGCTATTACAGCCTGTCTTGCTGCTCCCAAATGAATCAATCAACCTACTGGACCAGTTACAAAACATTTCGTGCCTGCCTACTTGTCCGAACCCAAAATATGTACAAATAGTGGTGAGGTTTAAAAATTAGTTATCTTAAGTAGGATTTTGAAGGCAGGACTTACTTTTTCTTTCTTCTTCTCTCTACTCAAAGGCTTTGAATCAAGGGCTAAAAATGTGTTGGGTTTTTTTTTACAACAAATTCTTCTGGGGGCCTCTGTAAAGTGCATCACAGCTCGATGGTTGCAACCTGATCCATCATACAATGTTTTGATTGAATTTGAAGTAGTGGACCTTTGTGTGACGGAGCAACGGTAAACCACACAGTGTGCAGAAGCCTTTGGCAGACCCACTGCGGATCACATCCACAGCTAACAGTGCTCACTTCAGTTTATCCCTGATATTATTTAAAAGGCTGTTTTAGGCTAATGCAGGGACTTAGGCTTTTAGTGATACTGTGTATCCAGGCCTCTATTCAAATAGGAACATTTATTTATTTCAGCTTACAGAACATTATGTTTCAACAATAGTCAATTCACAGGTTAATACGCAGGATTATACGTACGGTATATCCTCAACTCTCATAAGCTGTTTGGTAAACAAATTGGACGTGCATTGAATATTGAATAACGGCTGTGCTTTGAACTGTGCACTAGCGGAGCCAAATTCATATAGAAAGGAAGAGAGTTTGAACATCTTTGAGCTTGGCCAGTTTTTCTCCAATACAGACATTTTACCCCCCTTGACTCCAGTCTCATCTCCTTCCACTACCTTGTCTCTCTCAAGAATTCCCATGGTGAAGAAACGGGCAGATACGTTCTGCTTCATCGCTCCTCAAAATTGCCACAGCAGCAATCAGCAATCAGGAGAAGTTGTGGAGAAAGATGTACATTAACAGCAGCCAGCGTGAGGAAGCTGCCCCCGGTGAAGTTGTTTTAGGATTAATTCCAGCCCTCTAAATCCCTGTCCCTTGGGTCTTTTGGGCTTTTACTAACACAGTTGGCTCTTAATAATGCATGGTAGTTAGTACAGTACGGTATGAGCAGTTAGTTTGGAGGTGACTTTGACTTAAGTGCTCTGAACTGTACAGCTTCTCCTGGGTATTGACTTCTATACGTGAGCAGGGGGAGAGAGGTGAGAAAAAAAAGTTGAAAGAGACAGATTGATGAAAAAATTGCAAACTGGGTGAAAGAGGAGAGTCAGAGACAGACAGAAAGGGGGAGATGGCTGAGTGCGGATTTCTCAGGATGCAAATGAAAAGAATTCTTCAGCTTGAAAGGCATTTTCAAGGCTGTAAAAACATTGCATTAGACCAGATTTCCCCACTCAATACCACTTTCATATTTTGTCATATTTGCATATCATTATACAATGTAGAGTGTATCAAAGAATCCAGCAAGGGAATGGGTACAAAAGGTTCCATCTAATTTACCTTCCTTTTCCTTTCTTCTCTCTCTCTCTCGTGTATCCTCAACACATCCTTCCCCTTTTGCCTCCTGCTTCTCATATGAAATGCATCACTGCCGTCCATTCCCAGATGTAAATGTGGCCCTAAAATGCAAGATTTCTCACATACATTAGTTTAGATGCATTCACAAAGTTGTAGCCACTTTTTAAATTTTTATTACAAGTTCAAGTCAATGTGTTAGTTAGTCCCAGAACCCTAAAACATGATTCATTTAGGAAAAATAACAGATCGGAGAATTTGAAAATAAAATCATAATTTTTTGAGAAGTGGTACGAGAATAAACTTTTGAGAGAAAAAAGTTGTGATACCAAACATTTCGTTGTAATTTCGGGGGCGAAAAAATTCTTTGTTGCAGTAATCAGGTGAGAGCAGTCTGTCTGTTGTGTTTCTAAAGTTACAGGTTTGACGAATAAGCACTTGATCTTATTATCATGATACACAAACCAATAATCAGGAGACAGTGGGGAGCTGGATTCTCCAGACAGCAGAGACAACAACACACACACATATGACACATATGCAGACATGACCCAAACACAAAAGTTGTCCTGGAGGCTCAGTTAAGTCTGTCTTGGTAGGTGATTGTGCTACATAAGGAGAACTTGTGGCTTGGGCCAGAACTACGCTGTACTTTGTCTTAGCAGTTGTGGCTCAATGGCATTCTGTGTCTTTCAGGTGATTTGCATCTTGTTTTGCAACAAAATCTCAACTCTGTCTTCCATTTCTCCGTCTAATCCAGCCGGTTGATGGGGGAATACAGTAGCCGGCCACATTTCTCCTTCCCTCTCTCAGTCACACAGCCACACACTTCCAGATATGATCCGTATCATCTGTCTCTCTAACTCTCTCATAATGTCTCCCACCCAGCTTCCCTTCCTTCCTCTCTTTATATCGCTGTCTCTCTTTCTTGAAACCAGGCAGTCTAATTAGCAGTTTCTGTCAGCTTGCTCCCTCAGGGAGGAACCTCACATTGTGCGGACCTTACACACACACACACACACACACACACACACACACACACACACACACACACACACACACACACACACACACACACATGTTCCACTGTATATTGGCAAGTTGCAGTCAGCAGACACTGTAGAGGAAATGATACAGTGTTGTCAATAATGTCACAGCATGTGGAAGAGTTGTATTTGCCCTCAAAAACTTGGTTGATTTCGAGTAAAGTAGGGCTGAAGCTGATGGAAGAGCTGCTGCTCTATTTGTTGATGTTACAAAAACTCTTTAATAGTGTATGTGTTATTCATTTTATGGATGTGTTTCATTGTGTGTACATGTACTATTGCCTGCACTGCCAGCCTTGCTAGATTTTTGGGGAATGAGTTCACTACATGGAATTTAATCTCCAGTTTAACAGCTTGTTTGTACACGCATTGATTTTGACACTTAAAGTCCTTTCAGTTCTCAGGTTTTCAACTTTGAACAACACATACTTCTACTTTTGTAACTCCCTTCCACTGCTCACATGCAGTGTTCTTCTTACACTTAACTAGCCGAACACTTCAACTAACAGATGTTTTTCAAGACCTCCACTTTAACTCACAGTTCCAACTACACTTCAGCTGATATTTTAACTTATTTCCACTCTTTCATATTCAAACGGATTCTTCTCCTTCACTGAGCGCATACACTTCAACTGATGCTTCAACTCCTTTCAGCATTTCCAGTTTAATCATTTTCTTAAGTGTTTGTATTTTGACTGACTTCAACTGTACCTTTAATTCTAATATTTCAAGTGTTTTAATTGCCTAATTTCATCAACAAGCACATGTACATTTTATTCAAAAAGCCATTTCTTGTTCCCAGTTTACATCTGAGATTTTTGCCATTTCACAGTTACTTTGGGGAACTCAGTTCGCACTCAGTCTTTACTGTTGTTTTCCGCCCATTGTCAGTGCTGCACAGGCCACATGCTGCAGAAGTACCTAAACTGCAGCAGAGGATTGTAGGATAGGTTTTTAAAGTTTATTTCAAAACACCACTAACCGGTCATTGTACATTGAAATGGTTATTGGTCAGTGCAGTTATTCCTCCAGTCCTCCAGGGCTCCCCTCACAGCACATTGTAAAAGATGGTGGATAACATTTGCAGTCTTGGTTCAGTGCAAAAAAGAATTGGTTTTCTTCTGTCTTAGCAGTAACCAACACAAGGGTGCCATGATGTATCCCTACTGCAAGAAAACACTTAGTGGAAGCACAAAAAAGACAGATGATCACTTCAGAAGATACACATTTGATTAGTTCAACTCAGACTGCTGAAGCCCAATATTGATTTTGACAAACCTTTATAATCCATTCTAATCTTTTTATACCTCTTCTTTATCTCCATATTGAGTAAAATGATGTATAATCCTGAAGCCAAATGCTATGGAGGAGTATATGATCCAGTACAGAGGAGATATAAAAGAGCTCTGAGTGCCACTGTGACGAGCACCTGTAGGTTCCTGGCATGTTAGGCATTAGCTGGCTTTTTCTAAGTCTGCATGACGAAGTGTCTTTGGGCAAGACACTTACTTGACCAACCTGCTCCTGAAGCAGCTTCAGTGTGTGAATGTGTGTGAAAGAACAGTCTCCTCCAGCTTAGATTCCTCCTGAATGAATGATGTGTGAATGGCTGAATGAAGATGTGATGGAAAACACTATACAAATACCACATATGAACTACAGACCAGCCTGCTGCTCAGCCTCGCTTCCACTTCCCACCTGCACACACTGTTGTACTGAAAAATCCCTGATAAAGAAACTGTTGACAGGACACCTCCTGCTATAAACATTGTCAATTGCTCTTTGCATGGTACATTTTTAAGCCATGGGGGTATCATCTTTGTAAAAACTGCAGAAAAGTCTTTGATTCAGTAGCCCGGCTGGGTCAGAGCCATGATGGGATCAACACTATTGCGCATATTTAGGGGGCTGCATACCTTAAAGGCAGAAACTTTTTTGGTGTATGTGCCAGGCAAGCAGTTATTGAAGTGTATAGGCACCATCTTTGCCTTTGTTATCCAGCTTATGTAATACATCCACGCAAGACGTCCATGCATCTTCCAGCACTGCCTAGCCTTTTTCATTAGTCCATTGAAATGAAGGCAGTATGCGTGTACTGTACATACTCTTCTCTGTACTTCAGGGTTAACTGTGTTCCCATGCTCATGGCATCTGTTGCTTATGTGACAGGCGAAAACACAGACAGACTAACGATGCATACCACTTACATGATAAAGGGATAAGGCTATAGCCAGGAGCACTGATGGTATCATCAGAGAGATAGCTGACGAAGGAGATGAAGGAGATAGAGTCTGGTTGTTTTTTTCATTGAAATGTCTAATGAATGTGAATTTTAACAGTGTTTTCATTAGCATAACTGATTTTATGTTCATCAGCATTCCACCAAGGACACAAGCACATGTGATGACAGCTTCTGTAGCCCCCCCCCCCCCCCCCCCCCCCACACACACACACACACACACACACACACACACACCAGCATCTAAACAAACTTTGCACCAGTGGAACATTAATCCACTTCATCTTTAGGGGTTCATTGTCCAGTCATGCTTAAACAAAGCACTTCCTATAAATTAGACTTTGCTCTTAATTGGTGTGCCTGGTTGAATAAAGGTCCACTTAAAGCACACCCCCAGCCCACCCTTCCTCTTCCCACTTCTTGTTTCCCAGCCCTCCCTTCCTCCTTCCAACTCTTGTTTATACTTCTTCGCTGCTCTTGCTTGTCAAGCCAATTCTCGCTGAGTAATATTTCAAAGAGGCATCAGCCTAATTGCTTGCTAATGAGCAGACAGTTGTGGGTGTGTGTGCACACCAACAAACACTCACACACATAAAATGCTGCTTTGAGTGGAATATATTTGCGTGTGCTCGATCAAACCCGGCAGTAGTTGAAGGCGGGGGGGGGGGGGGGGGGGGGTGTTGTGCAGGAATGAATTTGTCCGATGCACGGTCTCATCCAGAAGCAGACATTAACAGTAGAGATAATTGGCTATCAGACTGGGCTTTTCACAGTCGTTATGGTGTGTGTGCATATAAATATACATATATATGGATGTTGGCGTATGTGTGCGCAGTGAATGAGGCCACTTCGAGGACAGAGGGAGGGCTAAAATTCTACATTTTGAAGAGCATGAAAGACTTCCTGTACACCACTGCAGGAATTTGTAATCTACCACTATGAATACAAATTCTTCCCCCGACCACTGCTCTGTTGTTCCTCCTCCCAATCACGTATTCCCTTTTTTCCGTGTGTGCTGCTGCTGTACATTGCACTTCAAAGTCAATCTTTCTTCAGCTGAAATGGCTTCTCCTTGTGCTTTGAAACATGATGAAATGATGAAAAGTTAAAACGCACCGCAATAAATTTTTCTACATTTTTTTCTCATGCTTCCCTCTGTTGGTCTTGTGAAATGAGGTAAAGTCCCATGAGGCATTTTGGGGAGATGAGAGTTGTGATGTTTTAGTCGGCAAGTCTCAACACACACACACACGGAGTCATGTTTGTATCAGTTTGGAGGACATTACACTGACCTACATGGATTTTTGGAGATCTATCCGTCACCTCTAGCTCTGACAGTGTGCTTATGCACCAAACCAGTTCAGAGTATCCGGCCCTCTTGGAGTTGGGTTCATAAGTCTATATGGTATCAGACCCCCCCTTAGGCCAAAGATCTATGACCATGTGTCATCGGATCGGTGTCAACTGAGTTGGATCAGATGGCGAGGGAGGCTGCGGGATAGACCTGGCATGCCCAAACGTGTAGTGAAGATGTGCTGGTCTGGTGGGGGCCCCTGTCTAGGAGGTCCTCAACTCCCACATCCAGAAGAATTTCTCGTATGTCCCGGGGGAGGTTGGGGACATGGAATCCAAGTGGGCGGCAACAGTGAGGGAGGCCGCTGAAGAAGGAGGCTTCTCGGGCCTGGTTAGCACATTGGTACTGGAGGCCCAGAAGGTTTGCAGCTTCAGTGGTTGCTGAGGCAAAATCCCAGGTGTGGGAGGAGTTTGGGAAGGCTATGGAGAAAGACTTTTGGGTTCAGGTTTTCAAAAAAGGGGACCAGACACAAAGTTATACACACACTTACACATGTATTCATGTATTTTCTTTCTCTCTCTCTCTCCCTCTCTCTCCCTCTCCATTGTTACAGTGGTGTTACCTCAGACTATTTTGCAGCCTCCTACCCAGGAACCTCTGGTTTCATTATTTAGAGCATAGGCATAAATCAAACATTTCAAAGAGAAACCTCTGTAGCGGTCTGTGCTTTTTAAAAGAAGTAGTCAAATATGTGTGTTTTGTCTTCATCTATGCATATTTAAGGAATGATGTAGAGGCCCTCAACGTTTGTACAAGGTATTGGCATCAAAGACAAACAGCCAATTTCAGGACACAGCCACAACCACTGTCTGATTTCTGTTTGTGACTCAGAGGCAGCAGAGAAAGCTGTGAACACCTTACACAGTTGATATCCGGTGAATGTAAGCCCAATATTCACTCCATCACCTCACAAGGAAACATCTGGCTCTTAAGCAGTTAAATGCTCTACTATTTTCACTTGCTAGTTAACTGTGTCCGTCTGCTGTTTGGTGCAAGGCAGGTCGTGTTAATAAAAATGATTAGTGCAGCTTTAAGTATAGAGCAAAGGTCAGGATGTGGTGAGCCTAGCTTAGCTTAAAGACTGCAGGCACAGTGAAAGGGTACAGTGTCCAAAATGCTCCTTCCCTGGGTACCAGCTGGCTTCTAGATACATGAAGCGAATGTGTACTTTCAAATCAGGCAGCCTCCCTATGATGGCAAGACTCTGACAAGAAGTGAATATAAGCCATTGTACAAAATAAAGTCAGTGAGTTATAGAACTAGCCAACTTCAGTGGTATCAGGCTGAGCTCTGTTCCATCAGTTGCAATACTTAAGCCCTGTTTGCATGGGACTAGTATAACCTTGGGACCTCGTGTGATTTAGATGCTCCACATCCATGTTTTGTGCTGCACATATACATGCTATAAGCAAAGTCTGTATTTTACTCAAAGTCACTAACACTAAGGCTCTATGTAACAATGCTATGAAGCCAGATGAGCCTACTAACCAACTCAGGACACTTCAAACAATCTTTATACAGCACCAATTCATAACAAATGTTATCTCAAGACACTTTCCATAAAAGAGCAGGTCTAGACCAAACTCTTTAATCAAGGGAGACCCAATGAGAATTCAAAGAACTCAAAATTAGGGATTCAAGAATCCCCACATGAGTAAGCAGCAGGCGGCAATGGCAAGAAAAATCCCCATTACAGCTCAAATGAACCCCCTGATAATCACAGGAGGTCCCCAGGTGAAACTAGTATGGTGCAAACATGGTTTTATGTAACAGACATGAGACTTGTATTGATCTTCAAATCTCACTTTCACTCAGAAAGCAAATAAACATATTTCTCAAAATGTCGCACTGTTCTTTTCGGACTTTGAGTCATTGAAATCAATGCGTTAGATACACACACATAGATACAGAAAGAGCAAAGTGGTGCTGGGGGTGTTAAAGGCTGCCAAAAGAAGGAACGATGACTCACACCTAAATTGAAAGTAGCTTTTAATTCTACAACGAAAAACAAACATGCAGAGTCAGTGTTTGACCGGGCCTCGGGGAAGCCTGAGCGCAACACAAACTAAGTCCCTCCTCTCTTTCCCACTCCCGAAGATGAGCCGTGCCTCAGCGGCTGCAGTCCAAACAGAATCGATTTATTATCAGGTAGTTTTCAGCTTCAGCGTGACATCAGCCAAAACATTTCCTAACTGAAGAAAAGAATATGAAAGAAATTACAGGGCTCTTAAAATCAAAAGAAAAAGGCTTCTCTCCCCTACCTCTACCTGGAGCTGCTTTTAGTCTACATTTACAATAATCACACTAGAGAGTAGTTAATTCTAAGTCATCTGATAAAAAGGCGCTATCAGGGCCTCAGCCAATCAGCAGCCACCACCTGCAACTCAGAACACTGGACAAAAAAACACAGAAGAGGGCAAAAGCAGCACATTTGTCTTAGCCTGTCTTCCTCACAGCTCTTACCCAATGAACGCTGGCATCTGCCTCCGACTTACACACACACACACACACACGTTAGTTTGGCAAAGGTAGAATCTCTCTAGCACATTTTCACACTACAAAGTCAAAACTGTGGGCTTCTTGCTCGCACTCTGCATTAAAGACATGATAGAAAAAATTCACAGGTGAGTCAGAAAGCACATAGGGTTCAATGTAGGTACAGTATGTGGTGTATAGATACAGATGGTGCCTATAGCTTCCAGTATATGAAAAGTAAAATTTGAAGAAGCAGACCACTGTGGAGCATGAGACACATTTGTAAATGCAGCAACGTGTGCTTTCACTCCAATTATTTCAGCAGCATTTTCACACATTTTTATCCTGTTTTTCTTGTGTGGTTACTAAATATTAGTTCAGCTTTAGACATGCTGGCTTTGATGTTCTGAATAAGCCTAAATCTTTTTTATATACTTTATCATTCCCATGGAGCCTCTATTGTTGACGTTTGCTGCCAGCTTATGAGACTCAGAGATAAAGTGAGTGTCCACGAGCACAAACAGCATGATGCACAGATCAATATATGATTTATAAGCAGCCAGAGTTCTTCATTGCCCCCTGTGGAACACACAGTCCTGCCAGTCAAGTCCAGATTGTGTCTCTATAGGAATCAGTTAATATTTGATGATGGTGTTAAAAGCTTTGGTGAAATGGTGGCTGTTTGAGTCAGCATTGTGGCGAGTGCTGATGTAAGCAGTTTACAGCTTATTACACAAGCTAAGAACACTCAGAGGCTGAAATATACCAACTTCTATAAACACAGTGATAACTACAGTGACTGGGAGAAAAGCCCTCTGATGCCAGGGAATAATGAGGCCTCATTCCAAACACGTCATTATTTTCTGCACTTCACATTCTTGCATCAAATCATTTTTTCTCTTTCAATAATTATCACACACCACAAAATCAGTGCTGATGGCATACTGACTCTCACCGACATGACTAACATGGCAATGCAGCAGCATTCTACCTGACCCCATTAGGCTGAATATGAATTAGACCAAGCCTGACTAGGTGTTAAGTGGTCTTATGTCCTATATTTGTAAAAGATCAGTTGTTTGTGTTGTGTGTTTGTAGGTTTGAATTATGTAGAGTCAGCACACCTTGTGACCTGGGTAACATTAAACATTTTATATTTGAAAATATATGTGATTATTTTATAAGTAAAGAACAGTGTTTTTAGAAGTATGAAACAAATAGTATCTATGAAAACCTATGGAGCATCTAAAGTGTCAAAAAAAAGAGGTTTATCCTGTGAGAAAATGCTATAGGTAAAATAATTGTGTACACAATTATACTGTCGAGACAGTACAATTGTAATGTGGCGGCTGTGGCTCAGAGGTAGAGTGGGTCGTCCCTCAGTCAGAGGGTCGGTGTTTCAATCCCCAGCTCCTATGAGTCAGCATGTCGACGTGTCCTTGGGCAAGACACTGAGCTCCAACCTGCTCGTGAATGTGAACGTGTGTGAAAGAATAGTCTCCTCCAACTCAGATTCCTCCTGTGTGACTGATCTGTGAATGGGTAGTCGAAATGACTAGAAAGGCGCTATACAGACCGTTTACCGTAACAGCATGGTAGGCCTGTGCTTTAAAGACCAGTTGTGTTTACAGCTTTTAAGAGTTGATCTTTGAGTATGTAAATTAAATATGAAGTTTGTTATTGAATTTGTTGATTTCTTTTGGGACTTTAGGGGCTCCATATAAACCGAGTGAGACTGCACTGCATATCCAATTCATCAGATTTATGAAATTATCTGACTTGAGTCACATGACATGGACTTGGACTTACCCACCCTCTTACAAACCATAACATGGTTATTAGCATGTGTTCATGTATATTTGGCTCTATTTGTTTCTAAAGCTGCTACTGGAATGGTTTTTGAGCATTTGAACAGTGTTGTGGAAATGTACTGTATTTAAACCCATGTTCACCTACTTTGCATCCACATACATTACAAGAGAGAAAAACTTGTGCTATTTCTGTTCTGCTTCATCTTTCACTAGATGTCGGCATACTCAACAGATGGAGTCATCAATGACAAAATGAATGCTAGAAAGATATAAACTCACGTTTCCCCTGATTGTTTCCTTACAGAGGGAGAGACTGCGGAATATAGAGAGGATCTGCAACCTGCTGAGGAAGGTAAGCAGAGAGGAAATCCCATCTTGTCAGTGTTGTCTAGGTTGTGAATGTGATCGAAAATAGGTTTGTACTTAATGATGACAGAATAAGTACTCCACTGAGAAAGTACATCAGATGAAGTGGAAAAGAACGTTGTATCTTTCACTGAAAGTTCAAACAGTTTGCAGATGATACCTTACTGCACCTGATATCTAATAATTTAAATACTTAACTTGTTTTCATGTATCTGTCATACATGTAACTCAAATTGTGTATGTCAATATCTTCTAAATGTTGCAGTCTTACCACTGGCAGCATTTCTTACAATTTCCTCATGACTTTAGCATTTGAAGGCTTCTGCTTGTAAATGAAGCTTTAGGTAGATTTTTGGGTCAATGCGAGCTTTTACAGCCATATGTCAGCATTCTACAGGTGTAGTTACAGTGGCGCAATTTTAATGAATTTTAGATTTTG